>NW_009734275.1:9346-10234 GCF_000703405.1 Apaloderma vittatum
GCTGTGCCTTCCTGCAGGCTTCACCTGCCAAAAAGGTGAGGGACATCCTGGCTGACCGGTGCTGGAGTTTTCTTTAAACACACTAATGCTGGACGGGATTCTCTCCCTTTCTTTGTCTTGCTTAGAAATAAGCAGATATTAAATTTCTCATCGAAGCGCCTTGATTTTTTTTGCCTTTGGACAGATCGATTTTGACAGAGTGGTACCTTTCCAATAATGTATCTTAAGGATGTATAAATGCTCCAGTATCAACCTCTTGCCTTGGAAATATTGTTCCAGCTAATCGGTTTTCCGCTAGTTTATCAGGAAGACTTGTTAGACTGGCTTGCTTTCATGTTTTAACGAAGGGAAGATAGAGCTGCCAGGCATCTGCTGGTTCAGATGGATGCCCTGGTACCAAAAGTGTGTGCGTGCATGTTGCTCTTGGTCTGTGAATCACCAGTGGGTGCAGCAGTAATTTTTGGTAACTAGGAGGCAGACGAAATTGCTGGTTATGATTTGACGTCTTGCCCACAGCAGAGCAAGCAAAAGGGATGAATTAGAGACAGGAATAGTAGCACAGCCTTTTTTTCTTTTGTGTGCAGGAAACCTCAAAGCATATAATAAACTATTGCCATTTTGATTAAAAAAACCCCCCCCCAAAATGCCCCAGAAAAACTGAATGCAAAGATAAAATAAGAAAACCTCAAGCTTAATGCCTTTGCCAGTAATAAAAATACATCACAGAATAAAAGGCTGCAGGGGTTTTTTTTGTATCTTGTATTCAGTACGCTGGACTGAAAAGAAATTGGCAAAAGTGTATTTTTAAAGTCCCCACCTCACTTACAGTTTCTTATTTTTGCCTGGGAGGAGTGACTTCGTGGCTGCCCGGGGCCGCAGCCAGCAGGG
>NW_009734275.1:10251-10883 GCF_000703405.1 Apaloderma vittatum
ACATAATTAGGATAGCATTAATTGCTCTTATCAGAGGATTTATTTTACAACAGCCTTTTAATTCAAGCTGCCCCACCGTAGTTCAGTGCACTCTCTGGCGATGGCTGGTTTAGTCCTGGAGCTGTGCGGGGCCTGGCTGGGGACTCGCTGAAATCCACCACCGCTTTTTGACTTGGGTGAACAAAGACCCCTTAAATTACACGAACACAAAGCTCCTTCGGGCTGTTCTGCGCCGGTGAGGCTTGTTTGGAATCCTTATAAATACGTTGAACTGACGTTGGCACTTTAAATAAAGCCTTTCATCTCCTTTCTATCTAATGAGTATATCCTTGGCCACAGCCATAATCTGCTGCCTTCTCTCATCCCTTCCCTTCGTCCCTGTTCTGAACCTGCTGCTTCTCGTTTACTGAGGCTCATCCCTCTCTCTGCCGAGCTGCCCCGCGTCACGGCGAGGCTGAGGCACCGGGCACTGCTGGCAGGTCGTGCAAGAGGGTTAAAAAATGGGAGAGAACTGCTTGTTTTCTCCAGATGCAAATCAGGCTGCTTTTGAATGACAGTTTTGGTGCATTGCACTGGTAGGGATTCTCCCAGAGGGTTTTCTGCTAGCTCTTGGAAGAGCCCAAAGAATTTTT
>NW_009734275.1:10981-33156 GCF_000703405.1 Apaloderma vittatum
GGAGCTTGGACCTAAAACCCTGAGTCAGTATTCTCTATCCACCACTCTTTTAAAATAAAACTAGGGTTTTTTTTGGTCTCCAGTGCTGACAGCGCTCGGAGGATACAGCTGTCCTGCACAGCAAATTGCCTTTCAGGGATCTGTGGCCCAGCTGCTGCGCTCCACCCAGGGTAATAGTCTAAGCAAAGCTAAGTGCTACTTAATCCCAAGTCACTTTTTGTGCCCGCAGCTTAACTGGGAGTTCCTGCTCTCAAATAATTATCCTTCAGAGCTGAGGCTTGGATCGCCTCAAACCAGTGTCATTACCGAAGCGGCATAAAATGTGCAACTGGACATGCCGGTGTCTGGAGGAATATTGTGTCCTTGCAGGTTCGTGGGTGTCGCCCGTCCACGTTGATGGGGAAACTGCGACTGCTCGCGGCTGACTCCTGGCAGCGTTTCACTAACTGGCTTTGCACAGCCTTTGACAATGGTTTTTCCACCAGCTGCGGCGTCCGGCAGTGCCCGGAGCTGGCTGCTGTTGGGCCGTTACTCGTTATGAAATCGGATGCTGACGTTTGGCACCGCGGCGCGGTGCTCCTCGCGGCGGGGAGGGAGGCAGAGCAACGCTGTGGCTGATGCAGATCCACCGCGCTGCAGCCTTGGAGCCACAGCTCTAAATCTGCTTCTTTTTTTTTTTTTTTCCGTGCAGAGCACAAGCAAATGGAAAAGCAGGTGGTGCTTGCACTTAGTTGTAGCTTATACAGCACTAAGTCACGTCCCCTTCTGGACTTTGCTCATTTGATCCTGCGGGCGTCTCAGGCTGTTAAGTTTCACCCAGGTATCTCTGTATTATTAACTCAAGAATTTCAGCCTAAACCAATTTTGCTCAGAGGAGATGAGAGAGAGGTTAATTCCCCGCTCTTCTCCACAGACAGATGATTGATTAGGTGAAAGGGACTTAAGTGATCCTAAGAGAGAGGCATATCCCACCGTTGCAGCAGGAGAGCGCTCTGGGGGAAGGATTTATTCTCCCATCTGCCCCGGGGTAGGAATTGTTCTTGACACCAGCTCTGGTGACCAGCAGTGACCTTCAACGTGGCTCTCGAGCCAGACCTCGTAGAAAAAAGGGCTTGGTCTTACATCAGGCTTGGTGCTCAGCAACTTTTCCGAGCAAAGCACCCAGGCCCCTCTGATCTCCTCCACTGATACCTTTTGCTGTCACAATTACATTTAATGACAGCAAATCTTCTGTGATCCTGGCGAACAACTGCTGAAGCTCCGAAATAATCAGCTCTAGTAATAAAGGTTTATTAACACAAGGCTGTGAGTGGTAGGAAAAAGCTGAGCAGGAGAAAGGCAATTGCGTAAAGTAATGAGCTAATCAGAGAATTTGCGGGTTCCAATCCGGACGGGATGGTTGCATCCAAGCAACTGGGATGCTCTGTGCAAAGAGGGCATGCAACAGCTCCCAGAAACTTTATTTAATGAAGTATAATTTTTTTAAAACCAAGTTTTCCATCTGATTTTCAAGTCTGAGTAGTCAGGCAGTGTTACCTTGCCCAGGTTCTCTGTTTTGGTGAAAGTGTTGGAAAGCTTAGCCACTTGGGCAGCGTGGGGCCCCTGTTTTCAGCTCCTGGGTCTCGTTACACCTTTAAATCGATAACGAAACCCTGTTTCCATTTTGTCAGATAGTAACTCCCCACACCTAGTGTTCACATGGCGACTCGGCCTTTGTAAATGCCTTTTCTGCTTAAGCTGATGCCCCTTCTGTTACTGAAAACTAAGCAAATCCCAGCAGTCTTCCCTGCAACCTTCTCTTTCCCATTCCTGTGCTTTTTAAGAACATCCCTCCCCATAATTCCTGCTTCATCGTAAACCCTCCCCAGCCCAGCCCACGGGGGGCAGTGCACGTGGTGACAGATCTTTTGTGCGCCAGTAGTAATGGTGATCTGTCAAAATGCGCCTTTTGCGTTTGCTTTGCCCAAGAGAAGTAGGTGTCAACAGCTCCTATTTAAGTTTCTTAAGTTTGTTGGGTTTTGTATCGACTGGTTTGTCATCTGCTGCCGTGGTCCCTCGGCCAGTGGCGGCTAATTCTGCCGTCCAGGACTGTTCTAAAGTAGAAGAAGTGGAATGTTTCTACTGCTGATTCAAGAAAACAGGGACACGCAGCAGCACTGCTCCGCGTTACGGGCCGAAGAACTTTTGAAATGGAATAAATCTCGCAGTCCTGCTAAAACCGTGCTACAATGTTTTTTGGTCTGGGTAAAGATTAAAAGCAGGCTGACAGGAATTTCTTGCGGGCTGTCATCCCTAGCTTTAGCTACCTTGGAGGATCTACGAGGGGTATCTGGCCAAAATCTGCGAGGCTTCTTCTCTGCCTGGGGGAAAAGGAACCGATCTCCAAGATTGTGTTTAATATGGTCCCTGATTAAGCCACTGATCCAGGGGTGGAAAATCTGTGTTCGCAGATCTCTCAGAAGAGTCACTCTTACAGGATGAGGTTGCCAAGTCTTCAAAGACTTCAATTATCACGCTGTAATTCCATCTGCAGCCTTAATGAAGATGATGTCTTGAGGGGGGTGATCTGCTGTTGTCCTCCTTTTGCATACTGTGTGCCGATGCACAAACGTTTGCATTTTTGGCATTCTTGATTTTTAGGTTTTTTGCTGAAGACAAGATGAGAGGCTATATGAAAGTCAAAGGAAGTACAGTCAGTCAGGGTAAAATTTGCACAGCTGCCAAAATGAGGTTCAGATATTTTACTGGGTGATACAAAATAAATGTTTAATTCATAGTGCATAACACTTTAAATAAATATCACTTGGCCACCCTCTAATGAGGATACGCTAGGCCATTGACACTTGTGTGCTGGGTGTAGTTTATCTGACTACTTTTTATGGCAGACTATACACTTTTAGAAAAATAGCATTCAAAATACAATTCATCCAGTCTTGTCTAAAACGAGTCTTCAGTTTTTGTATATCGCATTGGAACCCTTACATTTAAATTGTTGTTTGGAGGCAGCCTTCAGGATTAAAACTGGCTTTTACAGAGCAATACACTGCGATGTTGGATTCTAGGGGGTAGCAGGATATAGCTCCTGTGTACTTTTACCTGAAGACCTTGGTCCTTTTCCTCCGTTTTCCTTTCTTGAGAGCTGTTTGCTTACCCCTGCATCCCATGCCGTGTTGGATCCACCTGCACATAAGTTCTCTAGAGGTTTGCCCTGTGCTCAAGGAAAGGAGAGGTTGCTTACTTTTTGAGCCTGGCTGCAGAAAGGAAACAGAAGTTTGTTTAGTAATTATTCTTTCCCTCAACAAACAGAGACCAGTGCCCGTCTCCCTGCTTTTTCTCCGCTAACTGGATCTATTTCTTGGACTAACCAGCCAGAGAGTTGAAGGGGAACGGAAGGGAGCTGTGAGTAGCGGAGCGGCTGCAGGAGGGCTCCTTGTTGTAACAGGTGGGAGGGCAAAGGGAGCAGAAGGAAAACATAACCTCAGCCATTGTAAATACGGATTTCCTAGGTAAACAGGGATTTGTGTAGTGCAAATCTCATCCGCTGAAGTGTGTTATTTGTTGCAGGTTAGGGAGTCCCTTCTGTTTTATCCACAGTTGCTGTTTCGAGCTGTGCTTTTTGCCTAAAAGCTCTCTCGTCTTGGGCAGCCTGAGGCTCGCCTGCGCATTTGGTCGTGGTGACTTATTAAGCCGTTGCCGTTGTGCCCTCTCTGGGATGATAAAGGGATGAAATTGGGATTAGGCAAAGCAAGATAAGGCGGGACACAGTTCTCAGCCACCGGCGAGTGTGCTCGGTGGGCTCCCGCAGTCCCTCCCACAGCTTTTCGTAGCAGCTTCCCCCTGTTTCGTGTCTGCAGCGGGACCCACACGATGCCGATGACAGTTTGGCTGTTGCAGTGTTGTTGAGGAGGGCTTGGCAAGCGATCACCCGCCTCTCCCAGCCACCTTCCCGGGCTGCACCGACACGGGCTGTAGCTCTTCCACGTTGCTCTTGGATGGGAAGCCTTGTCCGTTCTGCCGAGGAAGCCTGCTCCAGAAGCTTGCTAGCACCACTCCCCCGACTTCAGGCATGGTTGTTTCTGCTGCTTGTGTCGATGCCAGGACTTTAAACATCAGGGAAACCAGAATGTTTGCACTGTGAGCTAATCTACTCTTTAAAGATGTTAGATAATGTAATAAAATAGCTCAGTGGTGCATTGCAATTACCTTTCACATTTCGTCATGCTGCTAAAATTTTTGTCTTCTGAAAGTGGGACTGTATTTTTAGTGTGGTGCAATCAAAAATGTCTGGCCAAGGACCTGATATAGTACCTAGGAAAATAGAAATATTCCTTTAAATGTCTTCCAGAGCTGTGGTTTCCTCTGAGTATTAAACTGCATTTGTTATGTCCTGATTACATACTTTGGTCTGGGTTATATACGGCCTGGATTTGTAGCTCCATATATATGTGTATGGGCAGTTTGATCTCTTCCTTGTATTTTTAATTTACAGAATGCATCCTAGACTTTTATTTTAGCATGATGAAAGCAAAATTATTTAGTGGACAAGAGAATCAAGATTCCGTTCTTGTGTTTGCCACTGAGGCTTACAAATTATTATTATTTTTCTTCATGGTTATGATCAAAAGATTTATGCCATTAAAAACCTTAATTATTATGTCAGGGTAATGGTTTCTGTGACTTGCAAGTGAAGAAAGAAACCTAATACAGAGTTGGCTAACTCTCCAGTGGAGTGGATTTGACATTTGGGTTTGACATCGTTCAGCAGTGACGTGAGTTGGTGCTTCTCTTACAAACCTGCATCTCGGTGAGCTCACGTAGCTCAACTCTGTCTGGCATTTTGCAGAACTCAGGGCACAAATCACTAGCAGTAGTTCCGACTACTCTCATAAACTACAACCCCTTGCTGTCTTTTGCTCTTTTTCAGTCTTTGGTATATCTCTTTGCCTGTAAGGAAATTTCCAGGCTGGTGTTTAACACCCCACTTCCTACCTAACGTGGTGCTGGCGCAGACCCGCTCTGTGTTCTCCTGCAGCTCCTAAAGCTCCCACTGCTGCCTTTGGGCAAGTCTTCCACTGCTGTTCCGGCACATGCTGTCAGGCCCAGGACCCATCTGATGCCAGCCCGCTTGCTCTCCTGTAGAACATAAAGCAAAACCAGAGCAGAGCGGGTAAATGTCCTTTCAAGACAGTTTCCAATCTTGGAACCAAGCCCGAGTTGTCTGAAGGATGAAGATGAGAAGGGTGTTTTGGATACGGTTGGGTTTTGATGTGTGCTTTTTGATGTTCTGAGCTTGTTTGACTTTCCCAGTGTATTTTAGCCCTTTGACAAAACGGAGAGGCTGACATTCAGTGAGTTGGATGGTTTCTCATTCCAAGAAGACTACTCCATAGAAAAGAACAACCTCCAAGGAGCCCAGGAAGCTGGGCTTTCAGGGCCAGGAAGACTTGCTTTGACCTACTTCTTGATTCATTGCAAATAACACGCTACAGCTGCTAAGATGACGCCGTTACTCTGCTGCTAGTAGGTTACAAAACCTGGACGCTCGTCCTTGCTGCCAAGGAGGACAGTGCTTTGTGTAACAGGGGGGAGGCAGCAGGCAGGCACTGAGTCCTCAGGTTTGGGCCACGTCGCTTCAGTTCCAGCTGTAAAACATTTTTCTTAGAAATCCTCCAAGTGTGAAATCCCAGACCTCAAGAACAGGGAGTACTTTTGTGGAAAATCAACAAAAAGCAGTGAGCAGTGCTGTGTAAATCACGTGTGTCTGTCGCCTCACCCATCCTCAGTAAAGCAAAGAAGTGTCCTTTGAGTTGGTGGATTTAGTGGAGTTTGTATGTGATTTCTTTTAATGTGCTTCAAGTTAGTCGTGGTGCTTTATTTCCAAGGCTTCATTAAGCTTGTGGTCTGACCATATTTTGATAGTCGCTCTTAGCAGTTTACTGAATACTAGTTTTAATATCCGGATATAGATTTCTTCAATATCCTGCAATGCATTTTTCAGTGCTTTTCTGGATAATGCTAATACTAAACAGTCTGCAACTCACCAGGCCCCCAAGCTACATTTTAAGATTAGCATAACGCTTTCCATCTTTCATCTTTGTGCAACACAGACTGCTGTTATGTTTTGGGGTTTCTTTAGGACATAAAGTACTCAAAAGGAGCATCTTGCTTAAAAAGTATTATCAGATGACACAGCGGGGCTGCAAGTTTGTCTCTTCTGGTCTGCTGCTATGCCTTCTCCATTCCAGTCTCTTCTACTTTCTTTGCCCTTCCTTTGCTCCTCTCTTTATTATCTGTGGGAAATACTTAAGGGTGCACCGTTTCCATGAAGTATTTTCTGTATGCTTCTGGCTTAAAGACTTGTAGAACAGCTGTCATTCCACAGGGAAAAATGAAAGTTGTCTTTTGGCGGTTCGCTGAATAAAAAGATGGCCAATAGATTGGGCTCGGTTTGTTAACCTATGTTCCTGTGGCACTACTGAATTATCTTTTAATATTTCTGTGAGGGTAGAAAACATTTATTTTGCAAATCAGGAGGTCAAACTTCCCTCAGAGACAGAGGGTTGTTATTCGCTGGGGTGTATTGAAGCAGTTCTGGACCAGGTGTAGATTTGTCTTCTCCAAATAGAAAGAAAGCCTTTGAACATATTATCATTGCCTTAAAAATGAAAAAAAAAAACCACTAGCCCTTTGAGCGTTTGACAGGAGGCCAGACCTCAGAGGACAGCTGAAGAGAAAGGGAGAGGTTTCTAACATCTGCTTCAGGTGGATTGTGTTTGACTTTGGTGTTTGCATCAAGGCAAGGCAAAGGCAGCAGAGGCACGGCTTGATGAAAAGCAGGTCCAGCACTCTGATTTCTAAAAAACCAGACAGCGATGGGCAAACCGGCCATGAAATGAGGGGTGAGAATCTGCACCCATCGCTCTTTCTGTAGGCTTTAGAGAAAAATACTGATAACTCTGGATTTAGCATCCCGAATCATGTTCTTGCTGTAGAGCGCGTCTTTGACAGATGCGCTTGAGCAGAGTGAGAGCCTTCCTCCCACCCCGAGCGCTCTGGGCGCCCACGGGACCTGCCGTATGAGCTGCGTTGAGCAGAACTTCTATTTTAAGGTGTGAAGAACGTGTCTGTGCGCACCTTGCTTTCTGACACAAAGCGCTACCCCCAGGGCTGAGTCGGTGACGGGGAACACATCCCTCTGCCGCCAGCTGAGCCTCTTGGCAAAAACTTGCTCTCCATGGCGGTTTTAAAGCCTGCCCGTCGGCTCCCGGTGGAAGCTTGTTAGGTTCACGTCAGAGCCCTTATTAGCCCTGGCTCAAAACCGCACTAAACTCAGGAACAACCTGCAGTTCAGATGATACAAGTATATCTCAGAAGAGTATGAAGGAAAATGCAGCAGAAAATAGTCCTGTGTGTCCCTCTGAAAGCCCCATTGAAGGGCTCTGGCGCCCTCGTGGACGTGCCTTTGTGGGACAGCAGAACACAGTCCCCATCCATGCGCCCTGCCCGCCCGGGCCGGTGGCCCGCCTGCGTCTGAACCGCGGCGATTTATAACGCCCTGAGGAAACGAGTGCCCGTTTCAATGCAGCTTTAAGCTGTCAGGCTGTAAATTGTCATGGTTCAGGAGCTACTTCAAAGCAGCCCAGCCTTCCTGCAGCAAGGAGAGGGCTTTTTGGCAAACTCAGCATAAGTCGTTTGCTATTCATGAGTCAAATCCCTGAAACGTCCTCGATCAACAACTAAAAATGGGTCATAAGAAGACAAGGCATTGCTGTCTGGTGAATGAAGCTGCGAACTCCACTAGCCTTCTCCATCTGTCGGCTGAAGCTCCCTCGGCTTTCTCAGCCGTGGCTTTTCCCCTCTCCTTGCCTTTCTCCATTGTGCTCAGCAGCAACAGGCATCCGCGAGGTTTCCTGAAGCAATGAGACCTTGACCCAGTGGGCAAGCCCACAAGATCTTCATGTTTTCCTGCTCCTCCCATTGCTCTGATCTCCCAGATGAGTGAAAAGTGTTGATGGGGTAAAGGAAAGTCACCAGCGAAAATGTTAAAATTCCTCTAAGCTGCCCGGTTTCCAAATCTGGGCCGGCTGCAGCGTTCGAGGAAGAGGGAAAGAAAATATGAGCTTGGTGCAAGTGGAGCCTTGCGGCCTGGCTGCCGGAGGGATGCAGAGACCAAGCGGCCATGGCTGCAGGTAGCAGGCACCAGTTTTGGAGCCGGGTCTGCTCTCTGGAACTTGTACCAGCAGAGCAAAGTGTCCTTCACTTTGGAAGCAGAGGAACAAAGAAAACTTCTTCGTGTGTGCGTGGCTGATGCTCAAAAGAGAGTTCAGGATCCTTCACCAAGATTGGGGATATTCGAGGCAGCGTTTCATTTATTTTCTTCCTTCCTTCCTTCCTTCCCATTTCTAACGGTGGCTGATGCGCTTACGCTCAGCATAACTGCATTTATCGGTATCCGCATCTCCTGTTGTTTTAATTTCGGCCGTTACAAAAGCAGCAGTTGAATATTCTTGCTGTCAGAGCTCGATGATGGATGGCGGTACATCAGCAAAGCTTAAACACACCAGCTCAGAGCTGCGCCCCGCGGCTTGACAGACCATGTGTAATGCAAGAGGCACTCGGTTACAGAGCTCTGCAGAGTAACACTGCTTGTTACTTTTCCAAACTGTGCCAGACAGCAAGCTTCCAGAAAACCTCAGACCATATACAGTTAGCCAGCAACACTATGAGAAATCTTTAACCATATTTGAACGAACGGGCTAACTTGGACACTGCGACCAAGGGAAATGCCAGTCTGCCTGACAGCTAGTTTTAATAATGAGAAAGTTGTTCCACTGACAGAAGGACAATAAAAGCTGTGGCTGCAGAGAAAGACGTTGGTTTCTTCTACTTCAGAGCATACATGAAACTACAGAGGAGTGGGCTTGTCACAAACCTGTGCACATACAGCCGTGCTTTTCTCTTCTTGCACTGCTTTTCTCTTCTTGCACTGCTTTTCTCTTCTTGCACTGCTTTTCTCTTCTTGCACTGCTTTTCTCTTCTTCACTGCTTTTCTCTTCTTGCATTGCTTTTCTCTTCTTCACTGCTTTTCTCTTCTTGCATTGCTTTTCTCTTCTTGCATTGCTTTTCTCTTCTTGCACTGCTTTTCTCTTCTTGCACTGCTTTTCTCTTCTTCACTGCTTTTCTCTTCTTGCACTGCTTTTCTCTTCTTGCACTGCTTTTCTCTTCTTGCACTGCTTTTCTCTTCGTGCACTGCTTTTCTCTTCGTGCACTGCTTTTCTCTTGCACTGCTTTTCTCTTCTTGCACTGCTTTTCTCTTCTTCATTGCTTTTCTCTTCTTGCACTGCTTTTCTCTTCTTCATTGCTTTTCTCTTCTTGCACTGTTTTTCTCTTCCTTCTGGGGTGTTGAATCTGCACCCAACCTCTGAACCCTATCCAAATGATGCTTCGGTTCGCATTAGTAAACGGCTACTTTCTCCTAAAACGTGCCTTATGTTAAATGTATAAATCCCCTCAGCAAAGCGAGTAACAAAAGTAGGTCACCTTTGTAGCTAGAGCTATTAGTGCACAATTCTGGGGGCTCTCAACGTACAGGGCATGAAATTCACATCCCTGAGACATAGCCAGCCCCCTGAATGGGCAGACTTCTTTCACTGATCTCCCCAAGATCGAGGAGCTCTATCTTTTATATCCCAACTACTGTGTGTTGCACGTATTTTAGATGGCAAAACTCTCTGAGGCAGCGACCTTGTCCCTGTACGGTTCTGGCAGTGCCACGTCTACGCCCCACGGCACACATGTGTTTTCCAGCGAGGAGCCGAAGGGCGGATTTTGCTTTTAAGCTCAGCACAGAGCGGTGGGCAGGCTTTGAGTCCTGTGTGGTAACGATCAAGAAGAACGCTTTCGCAATCACCGTGGAAATTCTGTCTGCAGCAGTGGCGTTACCGCACGATGCTCTTTTACCATCGTGGCCTTTTAAAGCTGCTCGATCCCGGGGCCAAGGCTGAGTTGTAGGATCCTCATGGGCCGACTGAAACATGTGGCGTCTCCACATAAAACAAGGGTTTGTGGCTTTATTTCCCTCCTCTCCTCTGAGAAACTCTTAAACAATTCTTCTGGCGGAAAAAAATAATTAAAAAAAAAAAAAAAGCGGACGCGTTTAAAACGCGCACTTCAGAACAATGCTGTGCAGCTCTAGTGAACCCTGGAAGCTGTCATCCTGCGCTGCTCCCCGTGTGAAACAAGCTGGTGATTGAGTCCAGGCCCTTGGAGACGGTCTTCAAACCAGCTCCAGAAATGGTGGCTCTGGCTGGAAAAAAAAAACAACCCAAAAACCAGATTGAAGATGAGGACCCGATCTGAGCTCTCAGGCTGGTGGAAGAAGAGCAGCGAAACCATTTGAGGGTGTCACAAAAATGTTACATCTGTGTTGGACACTGGTGCTATGGGAGTTTTTAAGGAACTCAGTAGTTCGCTCTTATTTTCCACCAACGGGAGTAAAAGGAGATGTTCTTTTAAATCGAGCTCAATTTAGGAGAAGCAGCCAGAGGATCATGGAGTGAGTTAGCACCCTGTTGCTGGGTGCCCTGCAGGGGTGTCCTGCTGACACCGGTCCCGGGCAGGATCCCAGCGCTGCCTCGTGCTGCCGGTTCCCCTCCTGTTTGGAGCAACAAAGGCAGGCAGCCTTGCTGTGGCAAGAGGAGGTCCTCGCTGGGATACTTTCTGCTTTTGGAGGGCTGATACACAGTTAACCACAAGCCCTGGAGCCTTGTGCTCAGCCACAGCGGCTCTTCCTAAGCTTGCTGAGCTGGAGAAGTACCTGGGATGGCCAACAGCCCTCAAACTGTGCTGAGTTGCTAACAGGGCTGGCTGTTGGATGGGGAGGACTTTCCATCTGAAGCTCTGCTGATTTCTTGAGCTCCCCATCACCTGCAAGCTCTGAGCAGCTGAATGCTCTTTTTGCTGAGGGGCTGTGGGCATTAAATCACCTGAAGGACCGCATATCTTCAGCGTGATCCTGGAAAAAGCAGTTAGCGAGCACCATGTTGGAGCACTCATTAAAATCCAAGCCTGGATGAGAAGTAGCTGCTGTGCCATCTCGTTAACTCAACAGCAATTCATCTATCACCTTATCCTTTGCGCTGCTGCAAGCCAGGTGACACGGGCGAGACGCGAGCGGAGCCAAATGTTGATCCAGTGTGTCCATGTGGATCCAGCAAAGCCAACTGGATGGAACAAGCCCACTTCCAGAGTTTATTTAAACGCTGCCTTGCTTGTGTTTCAGGCATCCCCGCCAGCATGAGGTGCTTTGCAGCTGCCACCTCCTAGGAGCAGGTCACCACTGATTTGGAAGGTGCTGAGGTTTCAGGAGCGCATCCTGAACAACATCCCTTTCTCCAGCCACTCGCCTGGCGGGGGCATGGCTGTCGTGGCAGCTGGGAGGAGGGTTTGCTAGCAGAGAAATCAAAAATTTAATCTCTTCCTGGTTTTCTGTCCGTTTTCATTAGCCAGTACTGATGCAGCTGGGCTGGGGAAGTGGTCTTACCGTCGGCTGTTAGGAGAGCAGAAAGCAGACGGGTTTCTAAATGCAGTCATGAAAGATGCTCTGTCACTTGGAAGCAGTCGCTGGCACTGCAGGTTCAAAGGGCTGCAGCTTTGCCACAGGCACTTCAGCAGTTGGCCTTGCCTTGGGGATTTAACGGGGCGTTCCCAGCTCCCCTCTCACCCCTTTCCAAAAGATCTGTTGCTGCCATGAGCCCTCATGAGGGGTGAGGAACGGCAAGCATGGCCTGTCGCCGTAAAGAAGGGAGCCGTGTCCCTCCTCATCTAAAATGGTGCCGTAAGTCTTGAAAAGTCTGTTTTTTTAAAGTATACCCCCACCTTTTCATGCAGCAGGAGCTATTGTGAGGCCAACTCTTTGCTTAATTAAATTCACAGTAATCTCCTGTGAAGGCTCAGAGAGATTTAGAGCTTTGCGCTGGTGTGGCTGCTTCAGTGCCGCCCTTGAGCCCCTCTGTTCCTGTGACATTGTCTCCATGTAGGGAACCTCGTACCTACCCGGGGCTGGGGGTTCCCGAAACCTTTTGCATCGAGGAAAGCTGTGCTGGTGACATGGGTGAGGCTGAAGCAGCTGGATCCCGCAGCCGAATCCTCCGGGGCTGATCCTTCCCCAGAGGTTCTTACAAGAATCTGGTGTTGGCAGAGACCTGGAGACCTGATCTGTTTTGTGCTACAAAATCACTGCTGTCCCCAGCCAGTCTGGCAGAGAGGCTCCACTGCTCCAGCTTCATTTCCAGTGTTGGCCTGATGTTGAGATGATGCATAGATGCCTGGGGGCTTCAGCTGAAGTGTCTCCAAGCAGAGGATTTCTTGTCCGCCCCCCTCTAAGCAGCAGCTCGTGGCAGCCTTGCCAAGGGTTTTGGGACCAAAAAGACTCATCATCCGTCACGGCTCACAACTCCTACAAAACCACTGTATGTGGAAAGTAGCTCCCAAATAGGAATCTTTGAATTCCATGGACAAAAGTATTTCCAAATGCTTACATGACTGCCTCTTGAAAACATATGGTGGAAAATCACGCAGCAGTCCAGAAGAGGGCTTCTCTTCTGTAGTCTCTGCTCAGAGGAGGCTGCGTCCCTCCAACTCTTGATTCCAGCATCCAAAAAAATATTTGCCAGGGTGTCAGAAGCTTTCTGCTCATCATCTGCCCTCCAAGAAACTACCCTTGGAGGGTCATGCGCTGCTCCTCTGAAATCTTAACACTTTGCATGAGAAAGAGCAGATACAGATTTCCAAGGCTGTGGCTCTTTCTTTCATGAGCCTGTTGAAATTCGTAACAAACCTCCCAAGTGTTTCCTCCTACTCTACATGTTCTGCAGAGACTAAAAGTGAGGAGCTGACAACGAGGCAAAGAAATCCCAAGGCACGGTGTGGTTGGTGGGCAAGTAATTTGGCATCATCCCCGAGTGTGGCCTTTAAATGAAGAAATCAGCGGCGGGTCGTTGTGTTCCTGGTTTTGTTTGCATCTGGAACGGAGGCAGTCCCCTCGCTGCTGGGGAGGGAGAGTTGAATCATTTGCCCCGTGGGTCAGAGCCTGAACTTGAGCAAGGGAGAGGCGTGTTGCAGAACAGCACTTTGCACCAGCACTCGTAATTTGCAAATTATGCTAGAAACAAATTTTGAGCACACTTGCTCAAGCAGTGGCAATGAGCATTAGTTCTCAGCACCTGTGATGTTCTGCTTCTTTAATACCTGTAGCATAGAACGTTTGTTAATATTTCGTGGTGGTGTACTTGTTTCTGTTAAATCAGAACCTTTTGGATGAAAATCCCGCACTTGCACCCAACTCTCGTAAGGTTTGCACAGTTAAATCTAAATATCCTAAAGTGGCACGTTCTGTTTTAACTCGTAACTCCTAAGGTACAAAATGCTTTCAGGTTATATTCTCCTTTGTGCTTTAAAAAGTTAAATCTGAGTCTCTAGAGAAGCAGTTCCAGGCTTTATGGAGTGCACAATGGCACGTGTGGAGTTTGTGTGTCAGATACACCCAACGGGAAGGATGTTTCACTAAATGGGCAACTGTCTTCTTTTGAGAGCTTTATGCAATTGCATTAGTCTTTCTTTTCTTCACAGAACAGGTCTGATTCAGCCTGTCCCCCTTACCCAAAATATGGGAGACCTGAGGAGGGGTCATGGCTATAAGGAGACCAGAATCTTGTGTCTTTCTTTAGACCAGGAGGATGAAGCTCGTCTTAAGGCAGGGCCAGACAGAGGGGAGTTCTCCTCTGCTTCATAGCTGCAGGATCTCAGTTCCCAAGTGCCGCGGATTGCTCCCACGTGTAGGTTTTTGGGTAATGAGATCGCCAAGCTCAAGATCAGAGGTGAAGTACATGGTGCCAGGTTTGAAGACACATTCGTTTTGGCGTGTTTTCTTCTTTCTAATGCCAAGCCGGGAGTACTTTCAAGGCTACTCGTTTTGAGGAACTGCAAATGAATGAGTAATTTTTAAGCTCTTCTACTTGCTTAAATAAGAAAGGTTTGGGAGAAGGACGGTTGTTTAATTAAACAGCTACTTGGTATTGTTAACAAAAGATTGAACTCTAGCACTAACTCTCCTAATTCACGGATTCCTTGGGAATTCTGTGACCTTGGATTTGCTGGGCTTGAAACTTGCCTTAGATACTTGGCTTCCTTTCTCGAATACTTTAGAGAGGAGAGCGGTGCAGAAGGCGCTGTGAGCCTCTCGAGCGAGACAGGCGCTGGTTCTCTTAGTATATCACATAAGAAGAGGCAGTTGTGTTGTACAAAATAAACTTCTTGCTTCGGAGCATGCCTGGAGTTATTGCACTCAGAGGTCACAGTATGTCACAGCTGGATCTGTTTCTGCTTTTCCAGCAGTCTCATACAGAAATTTTGCGTACTGGTTCTTTGTGACATCCGAAGGATCTTCTTGCCCCTCTTAAATTTGTAGAAACACGGCGAACCGGTGGTATGTGGTGAGATCTGTGTGAGAAGGAAGTCGGCTGAAGGATCACATCAATTAGTCGGACTCCAGAGCTCGGGGCTTCACTCATCAGCCGAGAGGGAAGTCTGATCTCCCAGCGCCAAGTGACATTTCCTGCATCCTTTCCTGTAGTGGCAACTGCGGAGGTTACGGGGGTGACCAAGTGGCCAAGTTCACTGGAAATGAGTGTTTATCCATAACTTCCCTGTGTTTGTCTCCATCATTGTAAGTCCGCCCAGGAGCGACTTCAGTCATGTCAGTGGTTGGTTGTGGGATCGCACAGAAAGCATCGGGATTTAAAGCAGAAATATCATCGTTACTAAGAATACCTGAATACTCAGAGTTGTACCCGGGGAGCACCCACCTTCCCCCATCGGCAAGTCAACGGTAAATGAAACCCCACAGCTCTTTTCCATCGGGTGTACATGCAAAACATTTAATGAATTTAGCTCTGTTGGTGATTTAAAAACCAGATAACTAGTTTTGGTTAATCACCCTGAGGTGGCAAAGCTGCGTTAGTGCAGCCATGGTTATTTCGTAGAGTTACTTGGGCTGTGGGTGCGAAACATGTTCCGTTTCACTTCAGCCAACCAGCGGGAACATCCCCTCCTTGCACCGCTACTCCTGCGTCCCCGGCAGGAGGAGCGAGGAGGAGATGGGGCCAGTGTCCTGCCCAGTTCTGGCAGCAGAGCTGAGGGGCAGGGCGAGGGCTATCCCGGCACCCACCTTACTCTCGTAGGAGAACGGAGCGGGACTCGCGTGCTCGCCTCCTCCCAGCTGAGGTGCTCACACGCCAAGCGACGTGAGCCGTCTCCCGAGGTTTTAATTAGCCGGCCTTTGTGTTTAAAGCACATCTTGGGCATTTCGGAGCCTGCCGTACAACATGTCCTGCCCGTGGTCGCTTTTCATGAGACCTGCGGGGCTGTGTTTTCTGGGCTGTGGCAGTACAATCTGGAGCTGTGAGAGAAAGCCCTCGGGGGCTAATCCATGGCTGCGGGCCAGTTTCTGCATAAACTGGTCTTATTTTTAAAGTCCATTTTCTCCAGTACACTTTTTTTTGGCCTGCAAAAGACTTCTTCATTTAAAACGAAGAACGTAACACTCTCTCCTTTCAGTCGGTCTTTTGGACATGAGCCAGTAGTGCCCACAACAGCTGTACCACAGTTTCAACATTCAGTCTCTAATGGTTTGGGGAACATTAGGGTTTTTAAGGCTTCAACAGGTCTAGAGTAAATAGTGGTCAATAAAGAGTAGCTCTTCTTTGTATCCCTATGCTCTCAGTGCTCTGCGCTAGAATAAAGCATGCTTAGAATATAATCATTGCAAAATTAATATCCATGAAAGGTTCTTTTCTTGGAAAGAATCACAGAGAAACCTGTTTCACTAAGAGAAGAGTTTGCAGGAGTTCAACTCACAAGAGTCTGGGAACGGGCATGGGGCAATCTGCACGTAACGTCTCTTGGAGACGTGCACGTTCTGGGTCGGCGTCGCTCCCCGCGTGTGTGTTTAACGGCTGCTACATGGCAGGAACAAATAAATGACAGGTATTGCTTTCTCTGCCATCTTCTCCCACCCACCTATTAATGATGCACACAAGAGGTAATTATGAATTTTTGTCTTCCTTATGGCTTTCCAGTAGCACATGGAGTCAGAGGCCCACGTGAGCTCATAGGTAATATTCAGCACAGGGATTTGGACCCGGATAAGGTTGACGCTGCATCAGCAGGGACGGGTGATAGTCAGGCATCGCCCTCATTATTGCCTGAACCCAGTGCTGAGGATTAGCTTAACGATTCAAGCAAATTGATTTTGGTGGAACTGTCAAAGTGTACGGAGGCAACTGCACATGCCTTTGGAGGTGCGGGTGAGAAAACACGATCCACACGTGACTCCTCGTCGTGAAGGACGGCCCGTGGGGATGGCAGTGCTCAGGTCGATGTCTGCAGGCACCTCTGCCTGGGAAGGGTTAAATTGCTCAGTTGGCTGCTGGCCACTTGGACTTCATTTGCAGTGCTCCATCCCACTGCGAAAAAAAGTAGTTTGTAAGTCATTATACTCTCTGCAGGGATTTGATTAACCCCTTCCGTGGGTTTCCTACACAGGCGGGGTGGAACCTTGGTTCCCGAGCGGGGGATTGGGGTGCTGGCACGTCCCGCGCCTGCTGCAGCTTGCTCGATGCAAGGAGACAGAGGGAACGCTGGAGCAGGAGATGGGGAGACTTGGTAGGGAAAACAATGAAAATGCCAGCCTCGCGAGGCATTCTTCTGAAAAACAGGATTATATAAAAGCCTGGCTGCTGCCGTGCTTCTCATTAGTCGCACGGCAGGGTTGGCCGGGGTGCAGGGTTTGTTACAGTTGTCACCTTCTTGGCTGGAGCGAGGCGGCCATTAATGGATATTTCAGCTGCAAATTGCTTTTGCGTTGAAGTACCAGGCAGGTCTCGCCGAGACGTGTTTTATTTTCCGTTCGTTTTTTGAACTTACCTGGTTTTAGGAAGTGGCAAGAAGTCGTACTCTAAGCTCGGAAGTTAACCAGCCTAGCTAAGAGGTTACTCCTGCCCGCAAGCCAGAGCTTTAATATACACTTGTTAATTTGATTGAGGGCCATTTGCTAGGGGTTCATATCTTTACTTCCGTTGGGAAGTTTCATAACATTTTCCTACCCATCGGTATTCTATTAAAACTTTGTTGTGTAATCTAAAAGCCTTTCTGCTTCTCATGGTTTCCTCTTCAGAATGCCCTAGATGGCAATTTTGGAATAAATGCATTCAGACTGCACGGTCTTGATTTTGTTTTCTTATAAAGTCAAAACAAGATTCGAAATTAAGTCCTATGGTCAGTTTTCCTTCAAATAATAGTTGCGTAAGGACGTGATTTAAGAGGGTTTATCTATGTCACAATGCTTCTGGGAAAGCCTGTGCCTATGGCTGTATCGTAGTTAAAATACCAGTGAAATCTGTTGCCATGTGCATTTAATACTTGTAGGTTTTTATCTATATATTTATATAGATAAATATATAGTGTTAGAGAGGATAGATCGGTGGAGTCGGTAAAAATACACACGTGGGTCCTGCAGTGTTGAACTGGTCTTGTTCTTGCCTTGTAATGAGTTGTGCTTGCAGGGCTTGGCCCTAAGTGAGTGTGACTGGAGGTCTCCTAGAGCCCCGAAGAGAAGGAGCAAGGTTGAGAGTGGACAAAACCCCAAAGCGTTATTGGCAGGGGAGACAATGAACAGTCTTTGGGTGAGTGGAACAACGTGCTTCTTGGGAAAGCGTGAGGTTCTTTCGGTTCGGATAACTCTGAGCTGAGCATGGGATTAGACCGACTAACCTCTGCCCGTAGCGCTCTGAAATCTTGCCTGACTTCTCAAGGGATGTACGTCCTGACAGGCGGCTCAGCTGGGGTTTGCCAAGAGGCCGAGATGTTCTCCGTCGGCTGCGTTGCTCTGGGGGATCGAACTAATCCGAGACATCCCTGGCCTGGGTTGCTCAGAGGCAACATGGGAGCAGCAGAAAAAAAAAAGTCCTTTCTTTCTCAGCCCGGCTGAAATTCCTCCCTCCCTCCTTCGAAAATGGATTTTGTTTGGGTTCAAAACCATTTCGAGTAGAGGCAGCTTGCTCCTGTGCTGTCAGCGGCGATGCGCTGAGCTCCGGCGTGCGCACGGCTGGTTTGTTAAGAGCGCGGCAATTAAATCCAGGTGTGAGTTTATCCCTTAGATTCAACGTCTGTCCACAGTAATGGGAAAAATGCAACCCCCGGCCCAGTAGAACAGGACTTCTGCTGCGCATCAACCGCTGGTAGAAGATTTGTCGCACTGTCTGTTAAAGGGGTCCTCTCAGTGCCTGGGAATTTTTTTACTGCTCTCTTCAATTGCCCTCTCGATTGAGTCATTCTCTCTCCTATTCACCGCTTGGATTTTAGGTCTTTTTAACCTTTACAACCTTTTCACGTGTGCTTTATCGACTTTATTACCTTCAGCAAATTCTGCGGCCGATAACACAGGTTGCATCCCCTGTCGAATGAAGCTGCTGTGTCAGCAGCTCTGGCAGGTTGATGACATTTGTGTCATGACATAGAATCAGCCCGAGATCTTTTCCTTGTCTGGGCTGATATATAACTTCAGCCTTGAGGGGTTTTTTTTTCCCTTTTGGTTGTTTTTTTTCCCCAGCCTATTTCCCACGTTATTATCCTGGTTTGCACATACCTTTCACTATATCAGCTACTGTGTGAGCCACTGAAAACTGCAAAGCTGGTTTGTCTGCCTGCCTCGAGCTGCGGCTCTCCACAAGGCTTGTAAACCTCATCTTCGCTCGCTATCTTCTTGTTTTCAAGCAGCAACCTTCACTTTAAGGATGCTTTTGTAGTAGGATCCATACGCATCCCGCATTACCTGCCTTCTGGAACTGCCGCTGGGAATCTCAGGTGCCTTTTATTTTCTATTGGCATTTTAAAGGGACGGGGGAACTGTAACGTTGCGTCGCAGCACTTGAGAAAACGTGTTTGGCCTCTTGACTAAAACGTTCAGCAAGCTGGATTTTTAATGCCTCGGCAGCATTTGGGTGTAACGGAAAAAGTGTAGTCGTACTTGCTTATTATGTACAGGGCATCCTTTCTTATTGTTCTTTATCGTTATTAAGGCCCGTGGAAAGCAGACGAATAGTAAGAGTTTTGTAGTGAACTCTTCATGGTGGTTTTTTTCCTGGTGATGCTGTGTTGTTGTGAAAAAATGAGCTTACAATCTACTTACTGCTCAGTTGTTTGGCCGACGGTGATATCTCTAGAATGGGCTGCAGTAATCCCCAATCCACAGTAGATGTTTCTTTCACCAGTTTACAATGAATAATCCTCTTAATTTCCATGAATAGCAGCTGGTATTGCTACAACCTGTGCCTCAAACCAAGAACAGCTTATTCAGAAAGCCGCCCGGCCCCGCGAGCGAGGAGGAATTCTCTCCCAGCAGGGGTCGTGGGGGCTGACTTTCACAAGGAGACTCTGACTTCTGCTTTCTCTCTTCTAGATGCAGCAGCTGTTTTACGAAAACTACGAGCAGAACAAAAAAGGCTACATCCGAGACCTGAGGAACAGCAAAATCCACCGAGCTATAACGCTGCACCCCAATAAGAACCCCCCGTACCAGTACAGGCTTCACAGCTACATGTTGAGCCGCAAGATCGCGGAGCTGCGCCACAGGACCGTGCAGCTGCACCGGGAAATTGTCCTCATGAGCAAATACAGCAACACAGAAATCCACAAAGACGACCTGCAGCTGGGGATGCCGCCTTCCTTCATGCGATTCCAGCCCCGGCACCGGGAAGAAATCCTGGAGTGGGAGTTTCTTACGGGCAAGTATTTGTATTCGGGCGCCGACGGGCAGCCCCCTCGGAGAGGAATGGACTCGTCGCAGCGCGAAGCGCTGGATGACATTGTGATGCAGGTCATGGAAATGATCAACGCCAACGCGAAGACCCGGGGAAGGATCATCGATTTCAAGGAAATCCAGTACGGCTATCGCAGAGTCAACCCCATGTACGGAGCCGAGTACGTTCTTGACCTGCTGCTTCTGTACAAAAAGCATAAGGGGAAGAAGATGACGGTGCCGGTCAGGAGGCACGCGTACCTGCAGCAGACGTTCAGCAAGATCCAGTTCCTGGAGCACGAAGAGATGGACGCCAAGGAGCTGGCCAGCAAAATCAACCAGGATTCCGGATCTCTGTCTTTCCTCTCCAACTCGCTGAAGATGTTTGTTCCCTTCCAGCTCAGCAGATCGAAAGTAGAGAGGAAGGAACTCAAAGACAAGAAGATCAACATCCTCATTCCTCTCTTGGGACGTTTTGACATGTTTGCCAGGTTCATGGGGAATTTCGAAAAGACGTGCCTCATTCCAAACCAGAACGTCAAGCTGGTCGTCCTGCTTTTCAATTCCAACTCCAACCCCGACAAAGCGAAGCAGATCGACCTGATGAGAGATTACCGCTCCAAATACCCTAAGGCCGACATGCAGGTTTTACCGGTGTCGGGGGAGTTCTCGAGGGCGCTGGCTCTGGAAGTTGGATCTTCTCAGTTCCAGAACGAGTCTTTACTTTTCTTCTGTGACGTTGACTTGGTGTTTACCACAGAATTCCTCCAGCGGTGTCGAGCCAATACGGTTTTGGGTCAACAAGTATACTTCCCCATCATTTTTAGCCAGTACGATCCAAAGATTGTTTATAGTGGAAAAGTTCCTAGTGACAATCATTTTGCCTTCACCCAGAAAACGGGTTTCTGGAGGAACTACGGCTTTGGGATTACCTGTATTTACAAAGGTGATCTTCTTCGAGCAGGTGGTTTTGATGTCTCCATCCAAGGTTGGGGCCTCGAAGACGTCGACCTCTTTAACAAAGTCATTCAAGCTGGCTTAAAAACTTTCCGAAGCCAAGAAATCGGAGTAGTCCACGTGCATCACCCTGTTTTTTGCGACCCTAACCTTGATCCAAAACAGTATAAAATGTGCTTGGGGTCCAAAGCTTCGACTTATGGGTCCACGCAGCAGCTGGCTGAAATATGGTTTGAAAAGAACGACCCAAATTTTGGGAGAAGCAGCAATACTAATGGCTCGGTGAGGACAGCCTAATGTCCAGCTATGCTGGAGAAGACTTTTTTTTTAATTATCTAATTTATTTTTGGGAAAATGTTTTTTGATAATTCACTTTTAAAAGACCGCACAGGATATATTTTAGAAATCATCGTTGTTTTCTTACCAAGTGCTCATTTTGAGAAGAACAAGGCCGTTGGGATTTTTTTTTGTTGTTGTTGTCGGGTTTTTGGTTTCGAACAAAACCGTGATCAATGTTTGCCTTGAAACAAACAAACCAATGGGTTAGGAGTTGTCTGACCAATCGGCGGAAAACAGACGTCAATTCGAATTTCCTGATGAACAAAAGATTGTTTCCTCCTTTTTCCGTCGCTGTCTGCGCTGCTGGGATTCCGTAAATCGGGACCTGAGCGTGCGAGCCGAGCGACAAACCGGCGTATCTCAGTATTTTGTCGTGACGGCTGCCGTGCAAGGATCGTGCTTCTGTTTTTTTTACTTCGGGCTAGCCATTACTTTTTAAAATTGCGTCAGAACAAAACAAATCGCTGGGGCGATGCGAAGGGTGTTAATTGCAGGAGGTTTGGTGGTTGTTTGTTTGTTTGTTTTTCCAAATGGTCGATTATTTCAGTTGAAAAATACACTTCCACTTATTATGACTGGGCGACTCCAAGGGAGGGAAGAAATTAAGCACAACCCGCTCTCCGATGGGTCCTTGTCGAAATTGTTGTCTTTTATATTGGCTCCACGTACGTGGACGTAACGTTTTAAGAACCCGTGGCGGGTTCTGCGGGTGTGACCCCCGGCCACGAGCCGAGACGGCGCGAGCGAGAAACGCCGGAGCGTAACAAGGGAGGCGAAGAGGACGGGAGACGCGAATCTCTTGCAGCAGAGCGACGGAACGCAACGAACGATTCGAGATCCCTGACAAGAACTTTTTGAGAAATCTCCCGCGCCGACCGCACCGCGCCCGATCGCGTTGATCTGTTCGGTCTGTTACGGGATGTTAATGGGAACAATTATTACATTTGATTGCTAGTTTTGTTTTTTGGGATTTTATTTTGGTTTTTTTTTTTCCTGTATCTGATAGACCGTTAATTTATTTAAT
>NW_009734276.1:0-203 GCF_000703405.1 Apaloderma vittatum
CACCTTGAAATGCGTCGAATCTCAGCGGGTTCGGAAATCACGCCTTTCGCTGGTGTTGGAGCAGCGCCCACGGAGCGGTCCCAGCTCTCTTAAACGCTGTTTTTGACTCTGACGATGTTGTTGCTTGTGTGTCTTTACGTGTATCCTTTGTGTTACATCCATTAGTGCGCCTTGAACGTTAGGGAAGGGACCAGTGGCTGGGG
>NW_009734276.1:706-21846 GCF_000703405.1 Apaloderma vittatum
GCTGTCAGCCATTGGCACAGGCTGCCCAGGGAGGGGGTTGAGTCCCCGTCCCTGAAGGTGTTGAACAGACGGGTGGGTGTTTCCTTGGGGGGAATCATTTGGTAGGTTGATGGGGCTGGGACAAAGGCTGGACTTGATGATCTTCTAGCTGCCTTCCAGCTGATACTATTCTATGATTATAAAGCTTGTGTGTTTAAGTAGTATTATTCAAAATTAATTGTCAAGAGAACATGCACACCTGATGACTCTGAATAGGATTGCCTCTAAGTTGAGAAGCATATGTAAAAAGATTTGCTAGCAGATGGGCTGATCTGAACAGGAGCTTGCTTTTAAGCCTATAAAACTTTCAGGCAGAAGGATAGCATTTGAATTCTAGAACGTGTTGTATTCTTTACTCATGGTAACTGTCTGTAAAATTGCTGCAAATTCTAAGAGTGCTTTCTAGTTCCTTGAGATAACCCTTAAGAGCAGTCTTATCTCTCATTCACATCACATTATTACTGCTCCAGCCTTACTTAAAAAAAAAAATACGTGAAATAACAACAGTGAAAAAGAAGATGTTATTCTCCATGTGGTTTCAGTTAAGCAGGGATGCAGCCAGAGACTGGATATCAATTTTTGCAGCCTCCTCTTGTAGAGGACCATGGTTGATTCCGTGCAAGACAAAGCCAGTAATGGGAATTGATATTTGAGCTTCGCCAACCATTGAAGCAAGGTGGTTGCTGCACGGAGGGGCTCGGCACGGTCAGCGTGCGTGCCGACAGCGGCACGGCGACAGCAGTGACTTCTGCGCGAGCAGCGGTGGGAGTGCTTCAGCGCACCGTCCTTTGCACTTCCGAGTTCTGTTGTCAGTGCTTTCCGAGACAGAAGTGGTGCTGCGGCGGGGTGACAATCTCCTAAAGCAGCGTATGAGGAAAGAGTTAACACGCCCAGGTTTTGTGTTACCAAAACGTTTAACTTCTGGCAAGGTGAAACACATTTAAGCTGGTAGCGGGTTTGTGGGAAACAGCTCTGGGTTGGTTTCTCAGAAGCAAGTGACTGAAATGAAGGAGGCGTGTGGCCGGGAGCCACAGGATGCGAGCTGTACGTGACTTGGTCGTCGTGGTGTTGTGACTGTGTTCAGTTCAAGCTGTGCTGTTAATGTAATATCCTCTTTGTGACGCGTGGAATAAAACAAAGTTTTGTTTTCATTGTCTTCAAAAATATGTTTAAATGCTTGGTGAGTTACTGTTTTGGTGCTCCCAGATGTTGATGTTCCATGAGACACTCCAGAAGACTCACGTAGCAAGAAAAGACATTTAATACAGTAGTTCTGACTGTAGCCTTGTATATTTTTAAAGAAAAAACAGTACTAAATAGTAGTAGAAAGAAAACTTTTCCTGTTCTCATTTCCCCAGGAAGATGTTCATATTCCCAGTAGGCGAGTTTTGATCACTGGCGCTACAGGACTTCTTGGCAGAGCCATGTTCAAAGAATTCAATGAAAACAATTGGAATGCAGTTGGCTGCGGGTACAGGAGAGCTCGGCCCAGATTTGAACAGGTTAATCTTCTGGACTCGGTTGCGGTTCATGACACTATCCATGATTTTCAGGTAAGTTTCTGGAGCACGAAGTAGCTGGGCAAGGCGTTTCACAGGTCTGGTCATGGGTGATAGTGCTGCTCCGATAGGGCTGCCACGGGTCTCACGCCTCGGCAGAGCTCCGAAACATTTCTGGCTGCTTCTGTGGATGCAGAGAGTTTTCACCACAGACAGACTGCAGGTAACAGGTGTGCCTGTCGACACACTTGTACTGATAGTTGAAAGAAAAAAATAAATGTGAGTTACTGACATGCTGATGTGAGGCAGTTCGTTTGACACTGAAGATACTTGAATACAGCTGCAGTAACTGCACGTGTATCGTGCAGTAAGAAGTTCACTGTTCTTCCAGTCCAACCAGAAAGGGGAGTATGTAAAACCTGAGACACATTGTGCAGAGTGCCATTCTGTAAAATGGCTTTAAATATCTTGTTAATAGTCTGCGTTTGTCAAATAAGCCGTGTGCAAAGGGCTTATCTAAGAATTTTAAGGTGCATTGTGTGTGTGATACTTTATTATGGTTTATATTATCATACAGAGTTAAAAAGAAGAAAAATCAGCTTGCTGTAAAATTGAAGCTACTGAAGATCATAATTGGAAAAGTAATGGTAATTTTTTCTGGTATCTTGAAGCGTCATTGTTCTATTATACTACCTAAGGAAAACATGTTCCTCTCGATGATAACTACTGCTACTTTTATTGCTTCTCACAGCCTAGTGAAGTGCATTTTTGCTGTGCGAGTTCACCGCTGGAGTTGGGCTGCAGCTGCAGTCTTATCCGTGCTGCTTGTTTCAAATCAGTCAGGAAAACACGTTCCTCTCGATGATAAGATAACTACTGCTACTTTTATTGCTTCTCACAGCCTAGTGAAGTGCATTTTTGCTGTGCGAGTTCACCGCTGGAGTTGGGCTGCAGCTGCAGTCTTATCCGTGCTGCTTGTTTCAAATCAGTCTTTAATTTCCAGCCTCATGTTATAGTGCACTGTGCTGCTGAGAGGAGGCCAGATGTCGTAGAAAGTCAACCAGATGCTGCTTCTCAGCTCAACGTGGCTGCTTCGGGGAACTTGGCAAAGGAGGCAGGTAAGGAGACCATCGAGCAGATTTGCTTTCTTGTTAAAATACTGCGTTTATTTGTATGGGGACATAGATACGGGTGAGTTACTCGAAGTGCTGAATGTCATTTCTGCACTCAGCGTCCCCTGGGCCCGTTTTCCGTAAAGGCAGCACACGTGTCTGCCTGATGGGTCAGCAAACAGGCAGAGCAGCAGGAGTGAACGGGGCTGGAGGGTGAGATTCTTGGATGTTTGTTTAAAGGTTTATTGGGATTTCAAATAAGGCGTGAATTAAAATAGATTTATATGTAAAGATTTTCTTCCTAGCTGGAGTTGGAGCATTTCTGATCTACATCAGTACAGACTACGTGTTCGATGGAACAAGCCCTCCTTATAAAGAGACTGACGCGCCAAATCCCCTGAATTTATATGGTAAAACCAAACTGGAGGGCGAAAAGGCCGTTCTGGAAAACAACGAAGGTAAGTGTACGTTCAAACGTTTTTAATAGAGGCTTTCTGTTTTCACCTAGTTGTACATTAGCTTAATAGGCTCGTAAGTCAGTGGTCAAGTTGCAAAGCCAGGGAAATGAGATTTAGAAAAGAATGGGATTGGAAGTCAGTCTCCTTGCTATAAACCATTCCTATTGCCTCTAGGTTGATTAAAGCTTTTTCTTACTTGTTCCGATGCTCATTTGTGTTAGAAGCCTCTGCTGAGGGACATCTACAAGCCTTTGTCTACTCTCGGTCAAGATCAGAAAGATAAAATAGATCATCAATGCGTTGTAACGGCGCAAGCGTTACCACATTAACACAGAGCTGCTGTTCTCTAGGGGACGTGTTGTGGTTGTGTCGTTTTCAACAGGAAAAGCAAACTTGCGATTCAGTACTAGTGCAGATAAAACCAGCCCAGGCTGCTGTTGTTGCTCTTGTGGTTTTCTTGCTGATCTCCTGTTTGGCTCTCCTTACATAAGCCATCAGGCCATCGGGTTTATTTTTAATCTACCTAGCTCACTACACACATCTTTATAAAAGTTTATAGAAGTTTATAAAAGTTTAGTAACATATTTCTGATGTTAAGCAACTGGGTTTTTTAATTGTGGTTTACATCTATATGAAAATTGTCATTCAGAAACACACAAGCATAATTCTAAAAACTCTCCTGTATAAGGGAGAAAAGCTTGGGACTGAACATGTTCCCCAGCATTTAAAACCTATTTCTTGTGCACAAGAGAGGTTTGGTTGGGTTTAGTTAGTGTGCTGCCACTTTCCTTTCACAGATTTTAAGAAAGGAAGCACTTCTATTTTCTCAAAGTATCTGAAGAAAATAATCTCAGTGCACTTGCAGAAGAGGCTTCCGATACTTCACTGTGGTACTGGCACGGTGATTCTGTTCTGCCTAACCTGAGAACTGAAAGATTGATAATTAGTGTAATGGTCTTTCAGTAAGTAGCTGCTTACTGTATTCAGAAATGATAGCCCTCAGTATAGGTCTGTCCTTACTAGCAAGTAACAGACTTTCTAAAACATACTTGTGATAGAAATCTTATCTAAGTAAAAACAAAATATTAAATAAAAAGCAATTCCCTTCACCTCCTACTCCAACATCATCTCTGAATTTGACTGTGATGCTGTTTGCTCCCTCTTCTAGATGGGTAACAAAGACAGGACGGCTCCAGACCCAAGTGCGTGTGGGTGTCGGGCTGGATCCTTCCCCCAACTCAACACTCAGTTCCATCTCATGACCCGTTTGAGCGTGATCTGTCAGGCAGCCGCGGGGTGCAGCGGCGCTGTCATTGGCAGAAGGAATTTTGAGATACTGACGCTAGAAAATGTCATTTCTAGTGTTTCAGACGAATATAAATATTTCATGTGCATTAGCCTTCCAACCTCTAACTTGCTAATACTGTCTAAGTAGAAATCAGCCCATCCCGTGGCTATGTTTGCGTGAAGAGCTCCCTCTTTGTGTTGTAGAATGCAGGAATCTCCACTAATAGTTTGGAGGGTTTACATATTTCTTAAAAAAATATACTTACTTTGGTTCGGAGGGGGTACAGCTTATATTTAGGGTGAAAAGTTCCAGTACTCATTCTAAAGCTAACAAGTTCCAGCAGGCCTTCAGCACCCTGGGTGCCGCAGGTAGTGCTCTCGGTGCTCTGAGAACAGAAGGCAGGCAGTCTTTGTCCTAAACAACGCGTACCTCGAAAGTCATTTAAAAAGCAACATTTCAACCAGTATTTAAAGAGAGGTAGAGCATATTTACTGAGTGACTAAACAGCTGGTGTTAGAGTGGTGGGAAATCAATGTCATGTTGGGGTTTTTTATTGTGTTTGTTTTTCTTGTGTAAGTACTTTTGGTTTACTTTTTCTGTGAGATTACTTGGTGTCCTAGCTCGTGGGGTTTTTTTATCTAATCGCCGTAGCATTTTCCTACAGGTCTTTAAGAACTGCAGTGATTTGGTGACTTCTGCTTTTGATTTCAGGACTGAATTGGTTGGGTTTTTTGATTTAAGCAAAGCTCTCTCTATTACTTGTAATGAATTTGTCACAGCTTTCTTGGATTTCCCCTCGAAGAGGCCTTTTGAGTCTTGATGACTGAGGTGGGCAGTGGGACATTCCATCGTCACATGTCCTTCCCTTTGCGCTTGCTCACTGTTAGTTTAGTTTCTTATAGTGTCTTAATCTAATATTGTTTACTGCTGCCTTCTGTGAACCTGGTCCTTATTTCTCAAGCTCTTTATTCATTCCAAGGTTCTCGTCTTTTTTTGTTTCTGGTAAGTAGTAACCTCCTTTATGCAGGAGGCTTCTGCATGGTGGGTGAAAAACAATCTTTGTAATTGATGCCAGAATATGGTGGTTTGGGATTGGCAGGAGTCTGTGTTCATGATTTTGCCCGGGAGGATGGGAAGGGCCGAAGTAACTGCATAGTGCACTTCTTTAATTTTTTTAATTTTTGTTCTAACCCCAGCAGGCCTGTTTTTTTTCTCTTTCAGTGTTAATGAAAGCTTGTTAATTTTCTGGAAATCAGTGACATAAATAAGTTTATATAAACTTAGTGTTTATAAAGTGTTTTAATTGATATAAATTAAAATCATGTTCTGAGGGCAAACGTATTAATTACATTTTCTTTGTGCTGTGTAGATGCTTAATATCACCAACAGATCTCCTAACACTTCCGAAACTCTTTCCAGGTGACACTGCAGCGTTCACAGCTCTTCCTAACAGTGTTCTCAAATGTTCCTTCTTTGAGGTGCTGCAGTACTTAGGATTCCCGTCTTGTACGGAGAGGTGGAAAGGCTGGAGGAAAGCGCGGTGACTGTCATGTTTGACAAAGTGCAGTTCAGTAATAAATCTGCCAACATGGACCACTGGCAGCAAAGGTTTCCTACGAATGTCAAGGATGTAGCAACTGTTTGCAGACAGCTGGCAGAGAAGAGAATGCTGGTAAGGATTTACAGAAACAAACCTCTTCGGGGTAAAAGCAGCTCCAGCTCCTTGGCTTTGTTGCTGAGTGACTGAGGACTGCCCGGAAGCTACGTGCCTCTTTGCGTTGCTGGAACACGGGAGTTAGCTGTAATGCTGCACTGTCCTCACGCGACAGCGTGGGGGTATTCTCGTATTTAAAACCAAAGTGAGATAAGTGATGGGGACAGATCCTTCTAAACATTGCCATTTGCTTTCTAGGATACAGGAGAGAAATGCAAATACCTCACTTATTCTGGTTTGCCCTTCACACCTTGCCATTCTGGACAAAAAAAAAACAACAAAACAAACCATGTTTGTTGTTGAGTGAAATCCTCAAAGCTGCCCTTGTTGAGTCTGTTAAGAATAAGAAGTGGCAAAACCAAGGCACCAGACTTAAATCTGTTACTGTGTTTATTCACCGCAGCGGCTTCAGGCTACCACTTCTGCAAAGTAACAGCACCAACTAGCCACCTTTACTTTCCATACATATAAATTGGAATAAAATAGACTGTGGACATGGTGCAGTCACTTTGTTTGACAAGGCTCACACGTGGTTTGCAGTTTAACGTTCAGGATGTGTGTGGTGCCTTCTGCATTTTTTGCTTTCAAGTAAGCGCACGGTGTGGAACAGCCCAGTTCCTCCTGCCCAGCTCCGGATGCCTGGCTCGTGGGTTGGCTCACTCCTGTCCCTCCGGTTCATTCGACGGGCTGTAAGCTGCTTCGGAAAAGTCACCTCGGCTGTGTATGGCGTGACACCAGGGCTCAGTGTCCGGCCCTAGCCAGGCGTCGTCTGGAAACGTGCGAGACGTTTCTAGAACATCACTGAGGTGCTGTGACGTGCCTGTTGTGATAGGATCTTGCTGGAAGATTATTCGGGCCAGCCCTTGCACAGGAATTAGTCTGAAGGCCACATAGGTGTGCTTTTTTTTTTTTCCACATGTGTTTCCTGTTTCTTCTGTAGGACCCGTCAGTAAAAGGAACATTTCACTGGTCTGGCAATGAGCAGATGACAAAGTATGAGATGGCGTGTGCGATCGCTGATGCTTTCAACCTTCCCAGCAGCCACCTGAGACCAGTAAGTGCCGGGTTGTTTGCCCTGCAGAGGGACAGGGGCATCTTAGCGCGTCAAGCAGTAGGTCTCACGCTAGCTCTTCAGCTAAACTTCCTCTTCAGGGCGAGCTGGGTGCGTCCAGCACAGCAGGTACGTTGCTGAGGATGCAAACTTGGGAACACAGTCGCTGCCTTGATGTGCTGAATTAGGACAATCACCCGGCCAGTCAGTGACCTGTTTCGCAGTCTCTAGCGTAACGGTGTTTCTGCAAACCAGCTCCCCTTAGTCACAAGTAAATCAGTATTTTGTGTTGTGTTTCTGTCCTTAAGAAAGCTTGCAGACTGACGGGACGTTAACTTGAAGGTAGCGATGGATAAGAACTCTTCTGTGCCCAGATTCGTTTCTGGATACATGCACTTAGGAATTCAAATCATTTTTGATTTGCTTGTCCTGCGGTTCTGTTGGCACTTGAAGACCTACTGATAACGTTGCAAGAATATAGTATGTAAATAAGATTTTATTTATATCTGAAATAAATTCCAAGGATTCTGAATTGGTAAAGGCCAGAAGGTGGCTTTGAGGATGGAGAGAAGAATGGCGAACATTAAATCAGCCTGAATTTTTTCTGCCCATATTTATTTCTCTTCAAGTATATTGATCAAGATGCGGTTCCGTCAACATTTTAGGGTGTTTTTGACCTTGTGATTATAATCACAGAGTGAAAATGGGAATAAAATGTAGAAAAAACATAAATAGTGAGCAGTAATTAAGAAAAAATTAACTTAAGATACTTCACATTGCTCTGTCTGACATCTGTTATGTTGAAATGAAGTTAAAACAAGCAAATGAACAAAGAAAAATAAAATAGTCGGGATGAGAAAGGGAATGTACCTGTATAGAAAGCTTTGAAGGAAAACTTCTAAATGAGTGTAGATACGAATAAATGTTTTTCTATCGCTTCTCATTCCTTGATGTGTTAGGTTGGTTTTGTGGATTTTTTCTGTTTCTCTTTCAGATTACCGACTGTCCCGTTGTGGGTGCTCTGCGTCCGAGGAACGCTCAGCTGGACTGCTCCAGGCTGGAGATGCTGGGGATAGGTCAGAGAACACCGTTTCGAGCTGGGATCAAAGAATCACTTTGGCCTTTCCTTGTCGACAAGAGATGGCGGCAGACAGTCTTCCATTAGTTTGTAACTTTTTTAGTAAAAGTATGGTATGCGGCACTTTTTTAAAAGAAAAAAAATAGTTTTGTATGAGTGTTCTCCAATTGTGACATTTATGAGTTTTCATTTAATCAGGTAAACGTATGGTCTTGCACTAGTGAAATTGTCAGCCTGCAAAACGGTGGGTCACACAGCCTGAGCCCGTTTGGTGTCCTGGATCTTTCCTTCCGTTCAGACCAGTCTCACTTACACGGCTGTTCCCGGCGGATTGTGGTTCTTAGTCCTGGGCACCCCTGGCTGCTGGGAATGGTTCAGATCACTTGGAAACATGTTGTCGATGCTCGCGGCCTGTGCCACTGTTGTATATTCGCCATTTCTCTTCCGTAAAAGACACAGTCAGATACTTTATCTCCAAAATCTGAAGTGATTTTTTTGAAATTCTCAAAACGGTGTCCTTACCAAGTTAAACTGAAGTCGGAATCGTTTAAGTGTTGATTTTGCTTGAGCTCTCATCAAAATGTTTTTTAAAAAAAAAAAGTGAAACTTTATTTTTGCAATTAGCAAGTGTACTTTTTATGCTTGAAATATTTTCAGAACGTTCTGTAACTTGAATGCCTGCAGCTTCACATTTGTACAGTTAATTGTGTGCATTTGTTCTCATGGTGACACAAAAGGTAAAAGAGGCTTGGGAGGACGGGGAACAAAAAGTTTTGACCTGTTTTTTTTGGGGGGGTGGGAGGATTGGAGGATTTTAATTTTTTTTTTGGAGTGGGGGTGTTGTTTGTTTTTTGTACAAAAGCATGAAATAGCTTCATCTTTCTCTTTGAGGGGGCGCTGTTTGGGCCAAGTTAGTGGAAAGGTGTGTGTTGACCCGTGTGGGACAGAGAGGAAAGGTACGGCCGGGATTTTAGCACTGCAGCTTCTTTTGCACAGGCTGTCGGCTCTTGCACTGATGTCGCTTGTTCTGGGACGGCAACACCCGTGTGGGGAAGGTTTGCACCACAGTAACGTAACCACCGTGGTCTCTTACGACCAACTCTGGATTTATTTTATTGCAGTCCTCAGAGCTGGACTCGGTAGCCCGGTAAAGCGGAGGAAGAACGTGGTTCGTGAAGGTTTAGTTTCCTTCTGAAGCTGTAGAATCAGCACTATAAATGTTCTGAGATCGCCAGCAGACTACTGGGAAAAGCTGCATTTGGATGATGGTTTATTTTTTCAGAGGTTGAAGTGAAGGGCGAGGGGAAGATGTTTAGCTTTTAATTAAAAAAGAGGGGGGAGGGAAGGACAAAAACAGATTCACTGAAGTTCTTCTCAAGGCCAGCTTTACATTCACTTATTCAATTTGCAACTGGCATATGCTAAGAGTTCATAATCCTGATTGATTTTTAGTCTGAAGCCCTGATATGCACATGGTAACCTGTCCCCAAAATGACAATAAATATATGTTGCCAGCATGAGAAACAGTTGTTGATTCTTTCTTTGCCATAAATAGTTGCAGTTCTTGAAACTCGTGTGTCCCTTCAGTGATTTTTTCTTTTCCCCCTCCCTTATTCGATGAACTATTTCCAGAGTTAATTGGGTCGGATCAGTGTTTCTCTGTTAATGTGCCACTGCCTTGGGGGTGCGGTAAATGGACACATAAAAAACGGTGCAGAAGGTTTTGAAAACAGGAGCCTGAAATATTCTGGGCCTCAGTGCCTGATCGGGAAGATTCTGAGCACGTCCCATCCACTTGCAGGCAGCTACGGTTTTATTAAATTTGACACCATATCTTTTTATTTTTTTTTTTAAATCACAGTAAATTTAAAACTGACATGAAAAATTGGGATAAAAGTCACACGAAGGGAAAAAAAATTAAGGAACGTGGAGGTAGACAATAGACTTGCTATTTCATTGTGTGGTTTGTTTTTTTCTTCAGTGTACACAGTCAGAAGTGACAGTATTTTATTTCCATTTTTAAAGTACGGGAAAATTTGGAAGGTGGTATATGCCATTATGGATTTACTGCTGATTTCTGTTAAATTCTTCTCAACTGGTGGCTGTTACAATATCGAGTAGGGCAATATCCAATTCTGTATTTTATTTCTTAATGAAAGGAGTTGGGGGTTTTTGTTTGGTTTTGTTTTTTTTCCCCCAAGACAATGCAAAACCGTCTCTTCCCCCTCCAGCAAAGTGTTTTAACTGTCTGTTCCCTTCAGCTGGTCCCCGCTAAGTACACTGCTCCCGTGATCGCACCTGGAGCAGTCTGGCCAGGAAGGACAGCGTCTTTCCAAATGCCGAGCACCGAATGGGCATGAGTTGGGCACGGTACCGGGAGGAAAGAATTGCAATTGTGGATATTTCTCCCACTGAGTGAGTAAAGGAGTCCCAGTCTTGGTGTCTGAAACACCGAGCTGTGAAATCCAGGTGTGATTTTGGCCCCGCACCTGCGCTGGTTTGTTGAGCAGCTGGGGCTGGTGCTACCTGCAGCAAAATGCCCGCGGGGCTGATGGGTGCTCTTGGAACTGGAAAACAAATGGGCTACGGGAGCACAATCTTGGAACTTGTATCTTGAAGATGTATTTGTTGTGTTCCAAGAAAATTAGATGGCAGATAATCATGGCTTTTTTTAATTTGTTTTTGAGCACTGAAATACAGGAGTTAACTTTCCCAAGTTTCTAAGTGGTTTTGATTCTTAAATGTGGGCTGGTTCAGCCTTGCCCACTCATAAATTGGATTAATTTTTACATTTCATCCTAGCATACGTGGAACTTCCCAGGTTAAAAAAACAACAACAAAACCCAGAACAAGCAAACGAAGAAAACCTAAACCAAAGAACATGCATGGAGTTTGTTTTTTCTCAAGTTCTTCTACGTTTGCAGAATCATTTTTGTGCTTAGTAAAATCTACAGTTGTTCAAACAGGAATGAGTGGCTTGGGGGACTCTGCACCTTGTCGATGTTCTTACCCTCCCAGATATCTTGATTTGAAAAAGAAGCTTCTGGAGCTGGTTCCTGGAAGTGCTGTAACTCCAGAGTAAGTTTCAAAGGGTGCCTGGAAAATACAAAGATAACAAGAGATGCATCAAAAAAAGGTGATTCTTTGGATGACCAAAGACACGGAAAAATCAAACGTTAAGGCAATTGGAGTTTTCCCATCTCCTGTTGCATCCCTTCCACAAAAGCCGTTCAGATACATTCAGAGACTGTGTTCAGTGAGAACTACATCCACAGCCCGGCTGCAGTCGAGGGTCTGGTTACCGGAGTTTCTAAAGATGGGCTTGGGTGCAGTTCTGGTAATTGAACATTTATTTTGAAGTGTAAGGAAAATCAACCTAAATGGTTTTGAAGTCACACTGACTGTAGCTGGATTAAAGAGGTAGCTCCTTTCATTTGCCAGCTTTTACAGTCTGGCACAAACCAACAAGCTAGAGTGAAGCTTCACTCTGTTCATCCTTTTAACCAGGAGTTTGGGGGTAATTCTGCCTAAATTGACAAAGTGCTCATGAGCATCAAGCTGTCATAATTAAATCCATGAGAAGTCCCAAGATGAGGTGTGCAATCCTTTTGTGTAACTGATAACATCTGGATTCTGTTCAGATAAGTGTACGCTTTATTTCAGTGTGGTGATGATGAAATTTAACACTCTGTATTTCTTCAGCAATGTATTTGCTATTTTGCTATGTCTATAGTCTATAAAAAATAAATACCAAACTTCAGCCAGCCATCATTTATTTTACTATAATCTGAAGGAAGTGACAGCTTACAAGGCAAAAGGCAAGTATGTTCTTAAATGTCATGTCTGTTGGCTACATGGTCTTCCTGCCAAGAAAAATTGTTCTTAATGCTTAAAGGTGAAAATCATAGCTCTTACATGTAGGAGTTACAGAATCAGTAATAGTCTGTCGTCTTTGACAGAAATGTTTAAACGAAAATATGGAAACAACCGTTCTGTTTTCATACCAAGTCAAGAGTAAGGAATCGTTACGTCAAGGGTTCCAGCAGGAAATGGAAAACTAGTCCATTTCTGTGAAGAAAAGACTGTTGTGTCAGTCTGGTCTTCTCAGAGGGGATCTGCAAACCCCCTGTTACGAGACAGACACCTTTCCTGACGTGTCCCTTCTGGGGCTGCGCGTGTCTCACAGCACAGCAGGTGCTGCCAGCGACAGCGCCGCCAGTGCTGGCATTTCCCAGCCACGTTCACGCTACGTTGCTGTTGAAAGAACTGATCTCATTCTTCCCTCTCCTCTGGCGCTGTGTTTCTGGCTCCAGGCTCTGCAGGTATTTGGGTTGGTCAACAAAAGTCCAGGAACTGTTTGGGGTTAAAATTGCTGTGACTGCGGGAGGCACAATCTTTGTGTGCAGAGGAGAGAACACGGTGCCAGCTCGCTGCCTGTGCAAGTGTGGCACTAGAGAGTCAGTCCTGCCTGAACCCTCGTTCCAGGGTCACTTGATGTTTCTATTCATTTATTCGTTGCTCTCTCTCAGTTAAGGGGATACAGAAAGAAAAGCCACTGGTTTCAAAGTCTCTCTTTCTGTTCAGTCTGCAAAGAACGCACTTCTCTTTATCTTACAGGCCTTCTAAACCCAAAGCAGATTTTCATGAAGGTAATGAAGTTTCTTATATTATCTATCTGGTCCCTTCTGATTTCTCTCTACTTAAGGATGAGGTAAAGTCTGTACAGAGTTGTCCCAAGACAAAATGAAAGTAAAGCAAAGTTGAAGTTAGCATTTTAGAAATGTTTTACTTCTTTTCTAGGTCTCCACTATTGTTCTAAGGAAATACTGGAACTGATGCAACCTCAAGAGAAGTGGAACTTGTTGACCCCTGGCGTTGTGCCATCTCCTAAAGCTACTTTCATTAGCACGGCTTCATAGCAGTGATACCTCTTCAGAACTGCGCAGAGAGGAGTTTCACCTTCTTCAGGCGGTACCAGAAGTCTTGAAACTCGGTGCTTTCTGGTTTATCTTTGGGCTGAGGCACGGCCAAAAAGTTGTCGCTGTAAACCTGCACGAAGTTGTTTCTTTGCGCTTGACTCTGTTTTCCTGTGACAAGTTTGTTCCAAGTAACTCAAGTACGGCTCAGTTCCAAAAATGGCATTGTCTCCTCTGGTAACTGATAAACGGAAAAGCCATCAGGGAAAGGTGGAGTTCTTATGAGACCAGTGATCTTGAAGCCATGAATCGGTATCTGCTCCCAAATTCCCCCAAAGTTAGGCTCCTGTGAGTTCCATAGAAACCTGACATTTTTCAGGAGTGGGTCATCTTGAGGAAATTTCCTGGCTGTTTTGGGAAGCACTAAGGTCGAAGAAGCGTTTGTTTTCCAGCGGAAGCTCTGTAGCAGAAGTGCCAGTGATAGACTTCTCAGGGGCTTTTGTGCACAGCTGGCCTTTTTTGCCCATCAGATTTATAAAACAAGTTATTCATCCCCACCCCAAAAAAAAAGAGTTTAAACTGACTCCTTGCATTCCAAATTTCCAACTCACTGATAGACAATTTCCCAGTTTGATAAGGATTTCACACACAAATTCTCCCTCAAAAATGTAAATGTGTGAACTGAACTTGTTGGATTCTGGAGCGCTTGAATTTCTCTTAAATTCAAAAATGTAGTATCTCCTCTGTTAGATGGTGAAAGAAATATAACACTGATGTCATAGCTCTACACATCCACTCTGCTTCAGTACTCTGGGATTCCTAGTTTATGGGTTAAAAGTGAAACTGGAAAATCAGCTGATGTGTGAAATCCTTTTGGTTACTAAGAGCCACATTTTTGCAAACTTGTGTGAAAATCTGTAGGAAAACATAATTTCAGCGCAAAACAATCTTTCAGCATCTCTCTTTTCCTTCTGGATGGTGTACAGTAGATTTCAAATAAAACCAGGTTGAGAGAAGGTGGTGACATTTCTCGTCACACAAGAAGAAATGGGAAGTTCCAAGAAGGCAGAGTGGCGTTTTCCCCATCTCCTCGCTGCTGTCTGGAAGAGGATCTGGCCAAGTGATCAGTGCACCTGCCACTTCTATGTTAAATCACGGAGCTGAAGGAAGGCAGAAGGAATTTGCACCAAATGCTGCATCCCTGAGCAAAGGACAAACAACGTTCTGACATCCAGCTCCCGGCACCAGCTTCCCTTGACGCTAACGCCTGGATTTGTTGAGGTGCAGCTGACTGAGGGTGTGACCACATCAGCAGCTTTCCCCTCCGGTCGCCATCAGAGGCGTTCGACAAGATGCATTTAAAAGGCTCTTGTGAAATATCGGGACTACAAGCGAAGCAGTGGGGCTGGGGATTTTCATGTGCAGTAATCTGTAACGAGAAGGGTACCACGCAGAGCACAGCTCAAATTCTGTGAAATGCAGTGGGCAGGCTTCTTCATGAACGCCAGCCAGCTGAAGCTATCCAGGCTTCCTTTGCTCCTGTATTTCTGTGACTGGTTACTTCAGTTCTTAACACAGGTTCACAGAAACGCTTCGTTAAAAAGTAATTCCCATGAATGAAGTTCTCCTGTGTGCTCCAGCTCTTAAGGAATGCCTGAAATAATTCTCTCAGCCTTGCCTGACGCCACCCACCTGTGACAATATTGCACACACTGAACTCACTGCATTTCAGTCTTTTCTACTAGAGGTGAATATGGGTGTCTGATTCAGGACAGGTGGCTGAAACCAATTTTTCAGTGGTTAGTAAGTATGAAGGTCTGTTAGGGAGGATTTGGGGTATCTGCTTTGGAGGGACTGCACATCTCCGGAGGCTCAGCACACCCTGTGTGTGGGGAGCATGAGGGCAGCAGGCTAAGCCTTGCCCCCCCCTGCCCCGGCGTACCTCCGGGAGGGGCCCGCAGGAGCTCCCTGGGGAGCTGTGCCCGTGTGGCACCTGTCAGGGCAGCCAGAAAGGAGGCCGAGCCGTCGGTGGGGTGTGAGGGCAGGCCAGGGCGCTCCCGTGGGGGCTGCTGTGCCTGGAGCGGTGACAGGGCTGGCAGCTGAGGGCCGTCAGCATGGAGGGGTCCTCTGCTTATGCTGGGGGGTGGGGGCAGGAACTCTGTAATTAGATAAAAACTGGATGTTCTTTTTTAGGCAGCACATCTTTATACTGAACCGGTTTGGTTAATATGTTAACTTTACAAGCAGTCCCTCGCATATAGAAGTGCCTGAGCATCTAGGGATTACACTGCCACGGGAACTTGGGTGAACTGTGGAGTAAGTTACAACTGTAGAGCCTCCTGCGATAGATCCTGGGCTTGGGGAGATTTTGGAGTTCAGACTGAACGGTCAGCTCAGCGCTGTCTTGAGGGACCTCGAGTTATAGCTTGGAGCTCAGGCAACTTGCGACGTTGCAGTGTTATTTGTTTACTTTGTAACTCTTATTTGCCTGAATTTGTATTTAATTGAAACCTTGGAGAAATGAGACTTCTGCCTGAAGTGGCTTCTTTATAACCTGAGAAAGGGCTCTTGAGGAAGATTGGCTGCTTTGTGACACCGGGTACCAAAGTAATGAGTGCTGCGTAACGGTACAGGGCATTCGTCAGCATGAAAAATTGTTCTTAATAGATATGGAAGAAGAAAAAGTGTGTACACAGCAGGGGTTAGGAATTACATTACGAAAACTTATTACATTAAGGAAAGATTTCTGTCTGTGCTTAAGGCTCCACTGGTTTCAGTAGGGTTCCTTACCACACACACTTTTAAGCACAGGCATAAAACTTTGAAGCATCCGTGCTTGGGAGTACCTCGATGAGAGGTGAGTAAGGACACCGGTTGTCCCCGTACATGTATTTTTAAGTTTTCACAGTACTCTGTTGGTGTCACTGTAGTTCATATCAGTATGAAAGAGCGGAGCAGTGAAGTTCCAAATCTTTTTGTTGCAGTCTAGGAGCTGGTAGCAATGGCAGAGAGTGCAATCACAGGGGACGGACCTGATGGGATCCCCAGAGCCCCGGCGACAACTCTGTGCTAAGAAGAATGCGTGCAGACCGGGCTTGCACTGCATTTTATGTCTTGGTAAAAGGCAGAGGAGGGGCTAAACAGCTACTAGATTTTACTTCAAAGAAATCTGGGAAAGCTAATTGCTCGCACAGTTAGTAGTAGTAAAGAAACTGGTGAAACTTTTTAATGGAAAAGACCCTCTTGTGCCAATGCACACATTTCCACCATGTGAGCTACGGGAAGAGCTTCCCTGGTGAGCGCCTGGGGTGACGGGCTCTCAGTCCCTCCGGCTGGCCCACTGCCAGGAGGCAGAAAGGCCACGTCTGGCCCCCATGTCCGGGAAAAGCTTCTTTTGAACCTTCAGGGCAGTAACCCCTGCTTGTACGTAAGAATGTTTTCTGACCTCCTGCTATCCTCTTCCTCCCTCCACCAGCACTCCAGCAAGCAAATCTTTTTAGCTGTTAGTAGGAATTTTAATTGTGTGGAATTTCTGATCTTCATTTTATATATATATTTACTATATTTGCTACATTTGGTGCTCAGCCGCTTGTGCTTGTTGCCACTGCCTGTGTGGGTCATTTCCAAACCAGCCCTGTACTTTACAGTTTCAAATACCCGGTGCTGTTCTTGCCTGCTGATTCAACCAGTGTGGCTTTTTATTTTTAACTCAACAAGCAAACAGTTCAATTTTCTAAATTACCGACCATCCTCTAACACTGAGGGGCTTGCAAATTCCGAGTCATTAGAATACAGGAAAATCAGGACAGTAGTTCTGAAAGTCCTGAATGATGGATGAGCAAACAAGGTATGGGGAAAAAGGCTTAAGAGGAGTCAAGGTTAAAGAATCAATGAAAAAGCAGTGTCATTTCTACTGTGAAGAAATGACTGGGATGAACCTACACCCCAGGGGAGGTGATGGAGTGTGTGCTCAACCAGCCGCAGGCCGTACCCAGTTGTGAGGAGCAATTGGCACGCTCCAGCCGAGGACGCCATTCAGGTAGACCTTGGAGGTCTTTTCCAACCTCAGTGGTTCTAGGATTCTAGGCAGGCTGCAAGGAATGGACAACTGGGACCTTATCAAGTTCATCAAGGACAAATACCGGGTGCTGTGCTTGGGAGGGAAAAGCTCTCTGGAGTTGATGTGAGCCAAGGAGCAGCTCTGCAGGAAAGGCCCTGGAGTCCTGTCAGACAGGGAGCTGTTGAACAAGAAACAAGGGACACAAACCGAAACACGAGTGGTTCAGACTCTACACGGGGAAAGCTTTTGACACCACGAGGACAGAGGGAACAGGTTGCCCAGAGAAGCTGTGCAGTCTCTGTTCTTAGAGATTTTCAAGGTGAGCTGGAATAAAACCACCTGTTCCCACCGCAGAGCTGAGCCTGCTTAGAGCTGGAGGTCAGATTAGACACCTCCTGTGGTGCCTTCCAGCCTCGGTTATCCTACAATCCTATGACCAAAAAAGGTTAAGAGAATCAGGGAAATGTGAAAATAAGTGAAACGCTGTTTTACATTTGTAAGCAGCAAATAGTCAGGGGGAAGCTCAGTAAGAAGAGAGGAAGATGAATGACGCTGGCACTGCCAGTGGTCTAGGTGGATTTGTTTGGCCCCTTATTCATGAGAAAGGCTGAACAAGGTCAAATTCTGGAAATTGGAGTGAGATGTTAAAAGGTTTTATGATTATGCTGGAGCAGACAGGCAATTAGAAGTATCAGAAGCTGACAATGCACAAGGTCAAGATGAATGATATATTTCAGTATTCTGTGTGGGAAGAGAAATGTTTTGAGCAGCACGTGCTTGGCAACAGCGGAGCTTCAAAAGAGGGGTGTAGGGCTGAAGAACTGAAAATGAACAAACACGCCCTTGTATACAAGGGGGCTTTATATTGACCAAGTTCAGTTTCCACAGAAAGACAGCAGGAAGGGAAGAGTTTGTGAAAAGGAAAAGCACTCAGATGAAATCAAAACATGCTCCTCTGTGTGACGTTCTGCATACTTTCAAAATAGTTACTCTAAATTCCAGATCAACAGTGTTGCAATAGCTTTACTGTTTCTTGCAAGAACAGGCAATGCAAGCCCAGGGGGTCACAGCAGCAGGGATTCCTCATCCCCTCAATCACAAGCGCGTGAATATTGAAGAGGAGTTACGAAGAGCTGCAGGTGAAGCAGCAGCTTCAGATTTTTTCTCTCAGGACCTAGAGTGTCATCCTTCCTGCACTATGGGATTTTCTCTGATTAGCTATAGGAAAAATAAACAGGAACCAAGTCTGTGCATGACTGTTTCAAGCCTTCAGTGGGTAGTTGGCTCCAATATAAATGTACCTGGGTGCGCTGATGACAGTGATACACAAAAGGCAACAGATACTAAGAAAAAACCACAGGGACAGTGAAAGTACAAGATAACCAGCATCTGTAAACAAAGTCCTCCATCTGAAAACAAATTAAACATATTAACATAAATGAAGATATACTTAATAACTCAAATATTACCATGTGTAATATTAATCTTTTCATGTAAACAAGATGTAAATAACAACACTGTAAGAGCAATCCTCTGCCTTAAAGAGATATTTCATCATACTGAGATGTTGGCAATGTTCAACACATTAGAAAATTTTCTTTTACCTGACTTCTAAAAGCACAAAAGGAATATTATGTATCCAGTCAATGTGAGCTGGATGCATAATACCTATCTGAACCTTTACCTGTACTTTTGACATTCCCTCTCTTTGCTATCTACTCACTGCAATTAAGTGGGGAGCTTTGCACAATGTCCTCCTCCCTCCTGCTGTGAATTGTTCCAGTTTATTCTATCGGGAGAAAAGTACAGCTTCTTCAGCTTCTGGAAACCTGATTCATCAAATTGTGACCACAGGGGCACTCCTGGAAAGTGCCGGCAATATCCCACAGACCTAAAGGCTTCACTTCTGGAGGTCAATGTTAAACGAATGCAGAGGAAGGGAAGAGAGTGAGTTAGAAACAAGAAGTTCAGACAAAAGGAGGGGAACTCTCGAAGCATTGGCTCCGTGCCCCTCACAGTACCGAGCAAAGGACGCTTATTTCCTCGTCTCTCTGGGGCAATACATGGGGAGTTGGATGGAAGCTCAGCAAAACATTACCCTCCGTATCCAGTCTGTCTTTTATTTATCTGATCCGTTTCAGATCTCAGGTTATGGTTGGTCTCTTTTTTTCTGTGACATTTGAAGAGAACTTCCAAAAATATAACACCTAGGGCTAAGAGCAGGGCGATAACTACTAGGGACAGTGTAGGAAACAGACCAAATACTGAAGAGATGGGAAAACCGCAAGGGGATGTATTGAACAGAGGAGCAATAGGCTCAGACAGAGATTTAGCACACTGCAAGCAGGTGTCAGGCTCGGAGGGTGCCCCTGGCCCTGCAGCCCCTTTTCCCCAGACCGGTCTGGCTGCAGTGGGGGGCCAGCCCTGACGTCCCGCGGTGGCTCAAGGATATGTCTGCTGGGAGAGGCTCTGTGGGAAGAGCTGTGGGAAACCAACCTGGGCCCTTGTCCCTGGGACCGACAGCCCTTCGGAGGGGCTGTGGTCAGCCAGTGAAGAGCTCGGGCTGCTTGCCTGCCCCAGGGACAGGCCCCCCTGCTTCTCCTCGGCCACAGAAGTGTTAAGAAAGACACTTCCAACTTGACTTTTTGAAATTGCTAGGCCTGTAGGAGAGAAAAAGCCTCTAGGCTGGGTGAGAGTAGGGACACACAGCTTAGAGTTTCCCTTCCTGAGTCTTAGTGGTGGCCATTTTGATTTTCTCTTCCAATAGTATATGTTTTACTGGTAATTTATCAAAGGACAAAGCAAGGCATTAGGCACCAGTGAGCATCTAATAGAAGCAGAGTGACTAGAAGAAGACTGAGAACGCTGCAGGCTTGTAAATCTGATCTCATCGGCAGAAAATACATGGAGAGAAATTATGCACACAGAACACTTAGATATATGTAATTGCTTAAGGGGTAGTCAGCATGGATCCTGGAAAAGAAGATTAGGCAAGATAGATGTGCTTGGCAGCTCTGAGTAGGCAGGACAGAGAGTGCGGATTTCATTTATCTGGATTATGAGGAGGGAGGGGAAAATTTCTTAATCCTACATAAACCAAAAGACGACTCATTTTCAAAGTCATCGACTCGTTTTTAAACATAGCTTGAGAAAAGGCAGCTAGCGGACTAGATTACAGCAGGTAGAGACCATAAGCATAAATATCATAACGCTTTTATTACAAAAAGTCCCCATCTGATTTTCAGAGACTGCTTAGCGAACCCCCGAGGCTTTGTGTTTCTCTCTATTTGTGTAAGTAACCCCTGCTGACTTGAGTACTGACCTAATACAGCCTAATACACATTGGAGTATCTACTTTTACAGGCTTGAAGAGCAGAGGAAGAGCTCCAAAGGGGCAGCAAGGACTGGGGTAGTAATCAGGATGTGGTGGAACATTTGTGTTGCATTAACTCAGGGATGGAAACCACCTGGAGCCAGGGCAACTCTCTGGGCCTCCATCTTCATTTTTATTTCCATCTCCAGCTGCCATTCTTACAGTTTTGATTTTATTCTACATGAAAAATCTCAGTTCAGTGCAAGGACGTTTTCATGTCACAGTACTTTGACCGGGCTGGAAAACTCTTACCAGAGCGCACCCCAGTGGGTTTTTGGTATCTTCAGCTTCAGTTGTAGCCAATGTCCGTCTAAGGGAGGTCCTGCATAAGGCCTCTCTTATTTACCCCGCCGGCAGTGCCACCGCCTCTGGGGTGCAACACACCGCACTCCTCAGGGACCTCGGAACAGCCGGAGCTTTAAAACCAGACGAACCTGAGCAGCTCCTTTTAATTCCACCCTGCTCAATCAGGGAACTTCCGTCGGTCAGAGTCAGTTTCGCAGGTGACAGGCTCGTTTCCCGTTCCCGCGCACAGAGCGCGCTCTCTCCCTG
>NW_009734277.1:0-1620 GCF_000703405.1 Apaloderma vittatum
CCTTCTTCCTCCCCAGCGTCTTCCTCCTCCTCCTCCCCAGCATCTTTCTCCCCCTCCAAGGCTGGAGGTCACACCGACCTCCTCTCCCCCCCAATCCGAAAATATCGCCCTTCAAATTTTGGGATGCTTCTGCACCCTCTATTCTTCCCAAATGCCGAGCCCACATTTCAGGTCCTCAAACCCGATAGGGAAAGGCCTTATTAATTTTTTTTATTTAAAATTTATTTTTTTTTTAGCTCTGACCTCAAACACTAGCACTGAAAACTGATTTTTTTTTTTTTAACTCCACTTTTTTCTGCAGAGGGCAAGCTGCAGGGATTAAACCCCCGCCAACAGTAGTAACAAGATCTCCAACTATCTCCTCCAAAAAATGAAATCCTTGATCCCTCAATGTTACGCATCATCTTTTCCCAAAGACTATTTCCCCCGCTAGGACTAATTTTTTTTTTGTCTCCCTGCACTTTTTCTTCTCTGCATGCCAACCTCTGCAAATTTATCTCCGGGAGGGGAAAAAAAATTAAAAAGAGAGAAAAAATAAAAAAGGGAGTAAAAATAAAAAAGAGGAAAAAAATTAGAAGAGAGGGAAAAAAGGAAAAAGAAAAAAATATCTACAAATAAACCAAACCCCTGTGCTGCAGAAAGCTCCGGGTAGAAATACAGCCCCCTCAAACAAAATAAAATCACATTTATTGGGGAAATAATCACAAAGACACGGCTCCCCCTCCCCAGCGCAAATTGATCTGAGCATCACCACGGTTCCCTCTCGCACCTCACGCCGGTGTCATTGCCTAGAAATATATTTATTTTTTCTATATCACAGGTTATTTCGGGTGGGGTTAGTGAATTCGTTCACCCAAACCGAAATTCCTTCACACTACCGAGTTGGGAAATCGCCTCTTTCTGAGCATTTCTTTGCAGTTTCAGGGTGGTTTTTTTTTTTCCGGGACTCTTACAGCACGGCGGATTTTGGCACAATAAACCACCCACACGGTCGTGCTCTGTATTTATAGATATTTGATCGTTACACGCGTTTAGAGCAGCCGAGATAAACGCCCACGCGAGGGAAAGATCATATCAAACGGGGTTTTATGGTCGGGTCTGGATGTGCGAAACGTGTACGCGATCAAATAAAATGTAAATCCCTCTTGTTGCACAGATTGTATTTACGTCCTTCATGCTCTCGTACTCAGCACCTCGGAACAAAACGCCTCTGTAAATAAATTAGGCAGCGTTTGAGACGGCGGGATTTCCATTTTTTATAAAAAAATAAATAATAAAAGCCGTACGATCCTGATTTTATTTTCCTTTTCTGCGCTGTCGAAGAAAATCTAGAATTTCCTGAAAGCCCATGTCAACAACACGTGGCAATTTTCCTATAATCCCTGGTGTTACCGATACAATCAGCAATTTATTTCCTTTGCTTTAGACCGGGATTAAAAACCAAAACCAAAAAAAAAAAAAAAGCAACCAACACAAAACCATCTCGGAGAATATAAATCATTCCGTTAATCCAGCTCAACATCCTAAAAATGTTTCTCAGCATTGCGAGGGGTTGAAGGACGACGATATGTCAAGGGAAAGGAGAAAATCAATGTATTATTTAAAGTTTGTGGGATTCTT
>NW_009734278.1:0-10960 GCF_000703405.1 Apaloderma vittatum
CAGAGCACTGCTTGGCTTTAGGGCACGGGCTGTTGCACTTACCTTGAAATAAAGAATGGGAAACGTTAACAGAGTGTGGGAATACGGCCGTGAGAACAGACTTGGTTGGGCTCAATAGCTGCTTTATAGAAAAGAACTTGAAACTGGAGGGGGGAACAGAACAGTTGGTTCAGGGCAGAACCCTGTGGCCAGCAGCGAAGTGCAGCCTGTTCTCACCCTAGAATCTGCCAAGAAATGGAGAAGGTCACCGAAAGAAGAGGAAGAGGAGTGAAGGAGTAAACGACCACCAGAGGCATCCGACGACCACCAAGGCAGGCCAAAATAAGAACTAGCAGTATGTGGTGATAAAGACGGTAGAATGGAAAGTGAAATGAGTGTGTAAATAGTTCTTAGATGTAATAACTATTTTGTGGAAGTGTAATAAATACGTGTGTAGTAAATGCATATATCCAGAACAAAGACAAAGCCAGGGTGAGGACATGCTGTGGAAATATTCCCGTGTGTCTCCCAGTGTCACAATAAAGAATACCTGCTTAATAGTCTCATTGGCTCTTGAGTTTGAATTCTTAGTTCTTTGAATCAATGTACTTGGTTTATCTGGTGTTTAAATAACGTTCATCTGTTCTGCCTGCCTCTCAGTAGTATTTTTGAATGACTATAACATACAACTTGTGTACAACTTATATTTAACCAAGTTCAATATAAAGTGACAAAAGTCAACAAGAAGGCCAACACTTCCAGGTCTCACTAGCACCTGCCACCAGTCTGACTCTTCCTCCCTCAAACAATATTTATCATGTTTACAGTTGGTGGCAAGCATTTGTTTCTCGGTCAAGTCTGCAAAGTGCTTTTGGCTGTTTTGGTCGACCTTTTGTTAAAGGAGATATTGGTGGAGGTACAGTACAGGAGTTTAAGTGTCTAGTGACAACAGAGGTGCAGTAGGACCTCTGGGTCCCAAGTTAAGTTCAGAGGAAAGCTGAACCCAAACCTCTCATCCCCATCAAAGTAGAACCTGCAGGCTTTTCCTGGCATTTCCCAGAACAGACATGTCACCCTCTGTTTGGGCTGAGCTCCCTTAATTTTCCAGCAGATCTGGGGAATGGCAGAAGGACAGAACAGGAGAGTGCTTAGGTAGGGAATTAGCAACAAGAAGTCATTCAACAAACTGGTTTTGAGTGTCAATAGCAAGACTGTATTTCAGGTATTTTCTTAAGTAATTCAAGACATCCTGTGTTGTCCAGTGCACCCCCTAATTGGGTGAACTATTTCATCTGCTAGTGTGCTCACGTAGATCTACCTGGAAAGTATTTGTACTAGGCTAAAATCAGTCCTGTAGCTAAGGAGAGAGAAATTTAAACTTTTTCACTATTTTCAGTAATTTCTCTTTGCCACTACTAGCAAACACAAAGACACAGAGATTCCGTAGGTTTAGGTTGCTGCTCAGTAGAAAATTTGAATCACTTTCGGTATATCTTTTTCTTCTGGTAGTGGTTTCCGCTGGCTGCCAGGCTGCAGGAATTTCTTTATTGTGGGAATATTGCTTATTCTTGCTTTAAAACTCTACAAAACAAAACCAGAACAGCACTTTACTTAAGAAACATGGTAATTATCAAACATTTAGATGCTCTAAAATTAACATTGTGGGTTAACCCTGCAGAAGAATCTATATGTTTCATTCTATTATGCTTTTGTGACTACAGGGACAGAAGGTTACAATAACCATCAGTCTCTGAGGATAGCTAAAAGTACACAGGATATTTGGGGTTTTGTCTTCCACTTCTTTCCTCACTCTCCCGCAGTCCCATGTTTCTCAGCCAGTTTAAATCAGTGGTCTTGCTTTGATTCATTGCCTACTAAAACTGTTCAATCATTTACCTGCAAGAGAGGAAATTTGGCAAGTATATCAGGCTTGAACTCTTCTGCCATTAAAATGATTTCAAGTAACTGCACATCTACCCTGCTAAACCGGTTGCCAACAAGATAGTCTTGTCCATGGTCTTTCAAAACCTAAAAATAGAAAAAGAGAAAACCAGAAACAGATGCGATTTCTCCCCCCCTCCTTGGTATGACTTAATAAGATAACTTCAAAGCAAGGTCATACACTGCATGGAATTACCCTTGAAAGAAGGAAATGCAGTAAGAACATCTGTAGTACAGAGTGATCTGGCCATGCTATCATCCTAGGCATAAATTATCAGCCCTTTCTCTTCTGTATTTCTTTCTGGTAGCTCAGTTTTACCCCTCTTGCCTTCTCTTTTGTACCTCATGTAATCAGCACTGTGGTGTTGAAGGCTAAGCTTTATGGGATACAACTACCAATGAAAAGTCCTATATAAAATTTACAAGAAGCTTAAGTTCAGCCCAGGGCATAGTAAGAGTACATTGGACCCTTTCAAATTATGGGCAGATCCCTTACTTCTCACCTTTTTCCTCTTGAATTTTGAAACTATTGCTTTGGGAGCTCTCCACTTGTGCAGTCTGCGCCTTATGGTCTTCACACCTACACAATCCACCCTCCTTTTGTTACAGAAGGAGTTGTAACATTTTTACATAGCACTTATGGTAGAGAGGGTTCTGCACTTCTGGAGGAAACTTTATGTAAAAGCTGATACAATAATTATTTTGCCTGAAACAATATACCGGTTGAAATATGGACATCTGGGGAGTTCAGCATGGCCTCAGTGTCTGCAGGTCTGTGCCTCCACCAGAATTGTGGTGCCTTCTCTCCCCTCTGTAGTGTCCTCATTCCAGCCCCACCAAAACCATAGCGTTTATATTCAAGTGATAATTTTTATTCTCTGTTTTCCTCAGTAAAAATTGCTTGTGTAGATCCAGGGTGGACTTTCAGGAAAACAATATTAATTAGGCTACTATTTTTTTGCCAGGTACCTTCTCAAAGACTGGGAAGTATCTGTTTGTGGTCTTGTCCAACATATTAGCAAAATGTTGCTCCTTTGTATCTGCTGGTTTGTAAGGATAGGTCATGAGTAACTCATTGAGATCCATCAGTGCTTCCACATACATATCGATTCTGAAAGGAAGAGTTCTGGTTGGTCAGGTCAAACACAGTAGGTCTGAACAGCGCAATAGCTACTAGCATAAACCCGCTGAGGTGCTGGGAACGATCCAGCACAGATAGCTTGGGGCAGCTTCCCCTCAAGTACAGTAGCTTCAAGAGACGGGGAGGCAGGAAAAGCATGAGTGAAAGACAAATGAAAAATGCGTAACAGAAACAAAGACTCTAACCCTTCCATTTTTCACTCGGCATGATACTTCCCTGCATTAAGGTTTTTCTGAACCTGAGCGCAAAATCAGCATGTGTCATCCAAACGTGTGTTAAATATCCAGTCGGATGTGGCGAGTTAAACAGTGGGTCTATACAATTCATAACAAATATATTGACATGTTTACCAGTGCTAGTTAACTTCAAGTATTTAAAAATACTTCAGGTCAAACCATGAACCCCAAGATCCCTGTCCCTTAATAACCAGTCATTAATTCTAATTCCTGGTTGCTAGAAAGACAAGTTTTTTGTTTGTATCAAAGACTTTTTCCTGAATTTGATGTAGTGAAAACGCCTGCCACTGACAACTACAGGAGAAAATGGAAGGCAGCATCAGTGGGACAATGTGCCCTCTGCTCTCCTTTCTGCTGCTAACTGTATTGGCCTTTGATATTCATGAACTTGCGCCATGCTGCTTGTCTAATCTAGATGGTTCTTACTGTTGTAAACATCACCTGCAGCCACAGTCAGCATGTGCTACATGAAAAGTTGCTCTATCACCTTGATTCTAACTGTAACCTTGTGTGGCTAAAAGAGGTACTATGAACTGTAGTCTAAGAAAAAAAGGCGGTACTGTCACAGTACAGGGCTCTCTCCTTCAGGTCCTTCCCGTAGAGGTTGTACTTCGATGCGATGTAGTTGCAAATGGCTCTGGTCTGCACCATCTTCATTCCATCAATCTCCACCATTGGCACTTGCTCAAATAACAGGAATCCATCTAGGGAAAAGGAGACAAGATAAGGAAACATCCAGTCTCTGAATGAGAACTATTAGTGGGTGTTTGGCAAAGCAACCACACATGTCGTTTTTTTTATTTGGAATCATGGAATCATTTAAGTTGGAGAAGACCCTTGAGATCATCAAGTCCAACAATAGACCTAACACTCCAGAGTCCACCACTAAACCATATCCCCAAGTGCCACATCTGTCTTTCAAGTACCTCCAGGGATGGTGACTCAACCACTTCTCTGGGCAGCCTGTTCCAGGCCTTGATAACCCTTGCAATGGCAGTGTTGCTCATTCTTACAACAAGGCATAGAAAACATTTACCATGAAACCAAAACCCATTTCTTATTGACACGTTAATATCCTAATATTATAGCAGTCGACTTCTTGAAGTTTCCTCAGATGTGAGGACTCACTCAAATGCTGAACTTTCAGTAGTCATACAGTGAAAAATACAAGTCCTGCACTGCATGGCCCCAACTCAGATGATTTTCATGGAGATTAATACAGATGAGAAAGGCCAAAGGATCTGAAACAGCCAGTTTCTGTCATGCTTTGATAAGTACTATGGAAATCTGGACTATTTAAAGGGCTTGTCAACATATAATGCAAACATAAATGCTTATAAAGTCTTTGTGGCTATTATGTTGACTCTATACAATGGCATACATCTGTACAAGCATGACCTAAATAATAATGCATGGGCTTCATGAGATTCCTGCAAGTGCCACATATCACTTGGTATGAGACTGTAGCTATGCAAATCCCTTACTAATCTGCAGAAGCCTTATTCTATCAAGGAAGTCAAAATACCTCCAGGAATTGATCAGATAAGTGAGTCAGAGTATTTGTTTTATGGAGTCATATTTCTCAACTTGGATAACTGATCAGCTATGCCCATCTTATACCCACTGTGTGAAGGTATCCCCTTTCTATCCACCGTATGAAACTGCTATGAAGGGCACATTTTCATTTATGCTTGTGTCTCAAAAATACGTTTTGAAAGCCAGCAGGTGACAGGGGAGTCAAGTCATTGTTCCTAAAGGAGAGCAGGACTGCAAATGCCAACCCTAGCTCAGGCTTCATTGAAAAACCAAGAGAACTGGAAAAGCAGAGACATGTAGTTTGGTTCAGAGGAAACATGAAAATTACATTCACCAAGACGGAAGCTAAAGATAGCAAGGCAAGCAGTTGCCTTGGAAAACAGGAACGCATCAGAGGCACAGGGTAAACTCAGAAATCTGCTTTGATACAGATTATAAACCAACACCTTTGTAGGCAAGCTAAAATGCTAATGAATTTCAGCATGATCTGATGACAAAAACTTGTGTTGTTGTAGGACAGGAGGCAGTGGACACAAACATAAATAAGGGAGAATCAATCTGAATTTCAGGAAGGTTTTTTTTACTGTGAGAGTGACTGAACACTGGCATGCTGTGGAGTCTCCATGCTTAAAAGTGCTAAAAACCCAGCTGGACACTGTGCTGGGCAACTGGCTCTAGATGGTCTTGTTTGACAAGAGGAGGTGGAGCAAACAATCTGGAGATGTCCCTTCCAACCTCAGCCCTTCCATGATTCAGTAGAGACTGAAGCAACTGGCTGGATGATATCATCTAACACACGACAGTGTGCATCTGTGATACTTCATGTACAACTCAGTCTAGACATTCTTTTTCAGAGAAATAAGACAAACAACCCTATTATTAATATTATCTAATTATTAAAAAGTAAAGGAAACTTACCCTTCCGTAACTTTATTAGATCATCCTTTTTTTCCATAAAACATTCTTCAAACTGCAGGAAATAAAGAAGAAAAGTTGTGCATGTTTTAGCTTCTGCTTTGCATGAGATAAGGACAGCAAAGAGTTGTCTTTAGGGATTTTTTTTAAGAAAAGACTAATCACATTCAAATGCAACATCTTTAAAAATTTATTTCATCTCTGTTACAGTCTCTCCTCTTCCCTCTCACCTATGACTGGTATTTTTGTTCAGGTAAGGGTTTGGTTAAAGTTAAGGTGACTGAAAGGCACATTTGCTCTACTGCACAAACAACGACTGTGCTACTTCAGTTGTGCTACTTCTGTAATGGCAAGAGATGGTGCAAGGAGGGAGAATGCCAGGTACATTCACACTGCAGCAGCTGAACTGTGGTATAGCTCTGCCACAAGCTGCAAGAAGAGACCATGTGCCTTGTGTGGCTCTCTGGCACATTGCCAATCACCACAACAAAAATCTCACAGCTCTTAATGCATGCAGATCCTCACAATCCCTCTCCAGCTTAATATCAGAAACCATTAGAGATAAAAACCATCACTCTGTCTTTTATAACATACAGCAACTTCAAGGGTAAGCTACATTGTAGTAGACATAATAATTTTTTGCTATTTTGGACATTGGGATTTAACTGAATGTTTTCAGAACTGAAAGTGCTAGGTCCTATGATCAGAAGATAAGAAGCCAGGGTCTACAGCTGCGGTTTTAACTTTTTTCTTTCACTAGCCACAAGGGAGAGGCATTTGTGGTGCTGCCTGTAGGGTTGGCACATGATGCTTGGAAGCAGAATAGGAAGTTTCCCTCCTGCCTAGGGTAAGCTAGTGGTCATTGTTGGCTTGGCCAGCAATGCACTAAACACAGAGCTTGAAACTGCTGATCAGTCACATTTTTTTATAAGGAACAGTAAAAATTCAACTGTCACATGCTTTTAGTATAAAAAAAAATAAAACAACCAGAGGCAAACCTCAACCCCAGCTGCTGCCAGGAGCCACCGTATTGGTTCCATTCGGCCCCGTCCATTGAAGTAGTGCAGCTTGGGTTTCCCAGACATGTTTTCTCGTGCCTGATTTCCTAGTATCTGGAATAAAGAAGTATATTTTTCAAAACAACAATTAAAAATGCTGGGTTTCAGTCTGTAACTGGTTCTCAAGCACTGTTCAAAGTTGTCTTGTTTGAAACCAATGGTTTATGGTCTAAGACTCTCATCAAATTAGTAGAGGAGGTAAAAGATTATGTTATAGAATCACAGAATTGTCAAGGTTGGAAGGGACCTTAAAGATAATCTAGTTCCAACCCCCCTGCCACAGGCAGGGACATCCCCCACTAGATCAGGCTGCTCAGAGCTGCATCCAGCCTGGCCTTAAAAACTTCCAGGGATGGGGCTTCCACCACCTCTCTGGGCAACCTGTGCCAGTGTCTCACCACCCTCATGGGGAAGAACTTCTTCCTAACGCCCAATCTGAACCCATCCATCTCTAGCTTTAATCCATTCCCTCTAGTCCTATCACTATCCAACATCCTACAAAGCCCCTCGCCAGCTTTCTTGTAGCCCCCTTGAGATACTGGACGGCCACAATAAGGTCTCCTCGGAGCCGTCTTTTCTGCAGACTGAACAGCCCCAACTCTCTCAGTCTGTCTTCATAGGAGAGGTGCTCCAGCCCTCATGGCCCTTCTCTGGACACACTCCAGAGACTGCTTTGTGTCATTTGAGAAACTGCTTTGTTTCATTTTGCCTTAAGGCGTCTTTTATATGTGCAGGTTAATTAAGCAGAACTCTATTGAAAGCAGTTGGGCCATGTCAGAGTACAAGCAAATCAAAACCATTTTCGTCCCAACGTGTTCTGCTCTGACCAAAAAGCATGGTCTGCTCAGTTTATTTTGGTACTATCTGAGGATACAGTTAACTGTTTAACCAGATATACAATATAAACTCAGCAATTGCTGTGCTTTCTGCAGCAGCCATTATGCTCCACTATACAGTGACAGGAAGGATTATTTTTTTAGCTCTGTTGTAAGAAAACAGTCTCATTTACAACAACCCCCACACCGTCCTTTAAGCAAGCACCTGAAGACATGGAATTTAATTTTGTCTCTGGTAACTTTACCTTTGTCCTAACCACAGACAAAGTGCTTGGTCCAATTGCAGTTTTGCTGAAAGTCAAAGTAACAATGGTGTCTCAACAGACTGTCATCCACCCTGGTCAGAACCAGGGCCTGCACATCAGTGGCAAACATGTAGACAATACCTATTTTATACCAGCTTCGCAGTTATTAACATCACATTAACAATAAATCTGAAGAATTAACAGCAGCAAAAAGAAAATGCCCAAAATAGCCCCATATTCCCCTTGTAAATAACATGTCATTGTCTCTACATTAGGAAGAAGGGGGTGAGAGAAAGCACACCACACATCTGAATTCTACATTTCTTTCTCTCAAATCTATACACCTAGAAAGAAAACAATTAATAATTTATCATTTGATCCACACACCCATGTTAGTAAAGAACGTGAAACAAGTATTTAATCCATAAAAGCCATTCACTTAGCTTCAAGTACACTCTTTGCCCCAAAACAAAAAAAAAAAAAAAAAAAGCTTACCTCACACACACTTTAACTCACTCTCAGCTCTTGGTAGCTTTGCCTTGAGATTATAAAGGTCTGTAGCCCCTCCTACAAAGAGAATTACACACAGCTGTCTGCCGTCATGGACATGGAGAGTCCGATTTCTTAAACAAATAAAACCAATCAGGTCTGTTTAGTCACTTCTCACCCACAGAAAATAAATTATTAACTAATGCTGGCCAGGTACAAATTAAGATTCATGAGAGGCTGTGATCATTGGAAACATCTGTGCCAGCAGAAAATTGTGTGCTTCCTGTTTTCATTGTCGGGCAACCTGCTAGTTAAAAATAATCAGAATGGCTGAAAAGTTCCTACAATTTCAAAATTTTATTTCAAAATTTTTTTTAATATTTAATGGGGTTTTGCTTTTAACAAATTGTCACTTTACATAAGTCACATCAACTGATTCAGCTTGAATCATTCATAAGCTTCATTCTCTTCCTTAGTGATAGGGGATATTTCTTCAGGTTATTTTTTCTGCTGAATTTCATTCTTGGACATAGAAGATGGTTTTTTCGTTTCTGTCAAAAATACTTCCCTGAGTTTGACCTGATGAAAGCGCATGCCTGAGACAACTGTAGGGGACAACAGAAGAAAAGCAGCATCAGGAGACAAACTGCCCTCTGCACTCCGAACTGCTTTCTTCTGCCAACTCTGTTGACTTTAAAAGGTCAATACAGTACAAATTCCCGTGTACTATCCTGCCTATCTAATCTACCTGGTTAATATTGGCGCAAACATAACCTGCAGGCAACGTCAACATACTTTGCAAAAAACTGCTGAATCACCCTGAATGTAATTGTGAACTGGGATACTCTTCTCATACTACACAGGGAGGCTGTATGAATTGTAGTCTATAAAAAAGAATAAATAGAGTTGTTACAGTACAGAGGTGGCTTTCTCCATCAGGTCCTTCCTGAAGATGTACTGTGTTGCTGTGTAGCTGGAAATTATCCTCATCCTATCAATCTACACCACTGGTGCCTGTTAGACCACTGTGTTCCATGCTTGACAATAAAATAAGCTTAACTGTTTAGAGCTAGAACCATGGGAAGACACGTGAGAGAGTGAAATACATGTTCCATTTCAATCATTTGTTTCAAAATAAGTATGAGTCTGGACCTTTTAGCAGGGACAGAGACGAGGTTTAGCACCACAGTCACCTACCTGGCACTCTGAACAGGACATAAGTAATGAGTTGGCTCTGAGAAGAGGGCTTTGCCGAGGCAAGGCAGCACCTTTCTGAGCCAACTACCCACTCAGTGTCCCGGAGGGGGTGTGGGGGCAGGCAAGGCTTGGAACGGTAGATGGAAAAAAACAAAGAGGTCAAACAGTCATATCGGCAGAAGGAGGCCCCTGTCATCCCTTAGATCCATTTCTATAAAGTTCCTAAATGAGAGGGAAGCATGCTCTGTAATTTTCCATGAGAGGGGTAAATACAGCATGGTGGGGCAGGGACTTGAATGTAAAAAAAGTGATAGCCCCAAGAGTTAAGTGGGCACTTGCCCACCACCAGAGGATTACCACATCTGTCACTGCCATCACAGGGTCAGAGAGTGGTGATCTCTCTATCTCTTTCCTTTTCTGTCTATCTTCTTCTCACATAAAAGGGTTATCTATTGCAGGACATGTTGACACCTCTGTTTTGAGGCTCATTGATGTGATCACCTAAGTGAGCAGTTAAGGTTCATTGTGGTGAGTAAATGAAGTGGTGTGAAGATGCCTGGTGTCCTTTCAAGCTTAATCCTGACCTGGGAATCGATGAACCTGAGTCATTGTCCTGAAAGTTTGGGATGTGGAAGGACAGGACATCAAAAGGGTCACCGCTGCAACATCTTGTCTTTTGAGAGGTCCCTAGTCCCCTGGTTGAACACTTGGTACCCTGTATGGCACATGAGGAGAGACAGGCTTCGTGGAAGGGTACTCCTCACTGACAACACATCCTATAGCCCCCACCTTCTGCTTTGGGTTCCTTTCTTTCTTTTTTACCTCTGTCCCTTTCTTACATTTTGAAAGTTTCTTCTCTCTAGCCTCTGAAAGCCTGCAGCAGGACCTAATCGTGTACACAGAGGTGTTCATGCCACTGTGCATGTTCTGGGACATCTGCTGGCCTCCAGCTGCTGCTCCAGAGAGCCTGGCTCTGCAGCACGTGCCATGGCATGATGGCCAGCCCTGCAGAGGTGTCACAGATAGACCCAGGTGTCTGTGCTAAGTACAACAGAAGCCCACCCTTGGTATTGCTCTAGAAGCACAAGCCACCCACATTTTGTTTTCTGTTAACATCCAACCTAAAAGAATGAGGTGTCAGCCTCACCTCTGTGACAGGTAAAATCATGGGACAGATCCACCTGGTAGCTGTACTAAGGCATATGAAAAATAATGAGATGACTGGTGACAGCCAATATGGCTTCACTAAGGGCAAATTGTGCCTGACTAATTTTGTGACCTTCTATGACAAAACTACAACACTGATTGACATGGGAAAAGCAGCTGATGTCATTTACTTGGATTTGTGTAAGGCGCTTGACACTGTCCCACATGGCATCCTTGTCTC
>NW_009734279.1:0-446 GCF_000703405.1 Apaloderma vittatum
CCCCTGCCTCCCCCCACCAGCTGCATCGCCCCAGCCCAGCTCCCCTCCAGCTGGAAACAGGGACCGGCCACACTCCGCACTCACCCGTTTCAGGTCCTTCAGCCTGTTGTACTCCTCTGCCACATCCTGCCAAAAGGATTGAGGGGGAAGGGGGTGTCACAACCAGCCGGGGGCCACGACGGTGGGTGCTCCATTTGAATAGGGACCTGCACCCCGCAGCATCCCAGATGCCCCGCGGAGTCCCCAAGACCCTGCAGCAACCTGCAGCCCCACAGCATCCATCCCAGATGCTCCACATCTGTCCCCAATGCTCTGCAGCATCCCAAAACCCCACAACATCCATCCCAGATGCTCCACATCTGTCCCCAATGCTCTGCAGCATCCCAAGACCCCACAACATCCATCCCAGATGCTCCACAGCTGTCCCCAATGCCCTGCAGCCTCCC
>NW_009734279.1:656-989 GCF_000703405.1 Apaloderma vittatum
CCACCCACGTCCTCCACGTCTGTCCCCAATGCTCTGCAGCATCCCAAGACCCCACAGCCTCCATCCCCGATGCCCCAGTGACACCCCCTGCATCCTGCCCCGTCACGCTCTGACCTGGTACTGGGGACTGTCCTCAGAGATGCTGTCGAGCTGTTTGCTGAGCTGGTTGAGGCGGTCGTTGACGCCGTCCATCTCGGCGCAGAGCTGCTTGTAGCGCTTCAGGTCCGTGTCAAACTCCTGCTTGTACCTCTGGCGGGCGCCGTCCGAGGTGATGGGGGGGTACAGGCTGTGGGAGAGAGGCAGGGTCAGGCCCCGGAGGGGTGGCTGGGGGTC
>NW_009734280.1:0-10629 GCF_000703405.1 Apaloderma vittatum
ACTGGGTTTTAGCTAAACCCAGGACACCCTGTTAAGATGGTTAGTTGTTGGGCCTTTTCTCCAAGGTTTTTGACACCTTACAAATGATCTTTGCCAGCACTGTTTACAAGATTTTACCTATAAGAGCAAATAACAGCTGGAAAGTTATAGTGCTCTCAGCTTTCACTTTGCAAGAAATATCCACACTGCACCAGTAGTCAATATTTGAAAAGAAGTATGAAAATTAGTAGCTTCACTTACACTTATAAACTATGTTTTAACTTTTCTATCATTATAAGCATTTCTATGAATTTAATAATAGCACCAATATCCAATATTCTGAAGTTAATGTAACAAATGAAGGGTGATCACATTACCCAGTTTTAAAAATTGCTTTACATAATGTAATCACTTACTTGCTCTGATTTAATTTCATTTTACATCATTTAATAAATGAATGCTGATCATTTGACATAATTGAATAAGTAGTTCAGCTCATTTGCTGTACTACTTCTTAGATCACAAAATAGGCTGCTTCTTCTGTCATCTTCCAGGGTGATATTGCGAGATTTAAGCATTCAGTTTCATTTCTCCTTTTATGTTTTTTACTACCTAGTGCAATCCCACTCTGAAGGAAAGAACCTGGCCCAGCACTACAAGCTCAATTTTTCAAAATAATTACTTAAACCTGAGAATAAAAACCCCAGAAATTCTAGACACTCTTTGGTTTTCTGTGAAGCCAGTTGTTCCAGACAACACAATGACTTTCCTCATCTTCTCTCCGCCGTAGGTAGGGAAGTTCTCAGATGTTTCTTTTAAATGCAGGAAGGTAGAGAACTGTGCCTCCTTCTTCCTCCTGCTCTCCTGTCAAAATCAACATGGCCACGATATTGAATGTCCTCTGGAAATACACCACAGTCCTCAGATCCTTTTGAGCCCAGCAAATATTGAAAGGCTCTCTTTTTAGCACAACAGAGCCCTGGGCATCTTTGGAGGCAGGTAGGCCTTTAGAAGAATTTATAAAAAGACCTGAAATTCTGTGCCACACTCCTACAAATGAGGCCCCAAAGGCCACCATCTGGTACCACCTTGCTTTTTAGTGACCGGCTCATGATCCCACAGGAGGCTTGTGGCCTGTATGGAGGCCATCCCAGTCTATCAGCCTGATAACACTGCTCTGTTGTAAATCTAATATGTTTTATGTGACATAAAATCTAATATGTTTTATGTAGCAAGAAAATCTTGTTTTTCTCCATACCACAGGCTCTGTGAAGGCTTGGTGGCAGATCTCACCTAGCATAAGTTTCTTTGGGTCTTCCAGTACCAGAGAAAGGTGATTATCTTCTCTGCTTGGAGATGCCATGTGCAGAATCTCCTCTCCTGTCCTAAAGCAGGCTTACAAACAGGCTTAGTCCAAAGGAGCTGTATGGAGATCTCTTCCAGAACAGAAATGTTTGAGAACAGCTGCTGCTTTTCGCGGCACCCTTTCCCCATGTACACAAGTCTTAAACTCACCTCCGCTAGGCAGAAATTAGTGGTGATGCGCCTGTGGATGTAGTAAACAGTAATCTCAGATGACTCCTCCAATGGAAATTTCAGTTCTATTAGTGGGTATCAGGAGCTTAAATGTTTTGGGGTTTTTAAGACAACAAGAGAGGAAAAAGCCTGGAGAAGTGGCTTAAATATTGCATTGTTTAAACAGTTGAGTGAGTTCCTCACTCTTTGAAAGAGATTTTTCTCGGTCTGGGATTTCTTCTCTTTTTTTTTTTAACCTATAATCCAACAAACCTTCAAAATCTTTTTCATTAACTTAGGTGCAAAACTTGTACTTTCAGTCACAAAGTTGAATTCTAGCAAAATATCTTGGGAAGTGACACATAAACCATAGTAAGAAATTAGGTTTGAATTCTAATAAAATAATGACTGCATCTGTTGAAGTGTCAGAAGAGACACTAGTTGACATAACTTAAAGAATGGAGAGACAGGTGAGGGATTTCTGTGTGTCTCTTGGACATTTCCAGTGGTTTACAGCTACAGTTTGAAACTTCTTTAATTAGAAATGAAGTTTTTTGAACATTAACTCTCACATGCAATTGCTAGTTTCAGCTTTTTCATCCAGTCCAAGTCTATGCAGGGCACAAAAGAATTCAGAAGTACATTTCTCACAATTAATCATGTATAGCTACAAGCTGAATAGCAATCTTTTGACTTTGGTAGAGAAGGCTCCACAATAATAACTGTGCACAGTCTCCATGTAAATAGGGACACCTATACACATAAATTGCATACTGTGCATTCAGACATTCTCTCTCTGAAACACACATAGGTGATCTTGGAATGTATTTTCACTTGGCATAGATATAGAAGAGTGACAAAAATTGAAAGGAATACATGAATGGGTTGATTTAAAGATTTATTATTTCTCCGAGGTTCTCTCCAGAGCAACAGCCTCCTACTTTCATCTTGCACGCCTTAAGCACAAGATTAATCTTTCTTCCTCAGATCAGCAGTATAACTTTTCAAGAAATTTACTGCTCCCTTAGCTTCAGCAACAATACGGATGTATCTTGTGTTGGCTTGTTTACTTTGTGCAACCTTCTTCTCTTCCAGCATTCCCACATGAATTTAGCTAAGGGTTCATACAAATTCTCTGCCAGGCCAGCACAGCCACCTTCTTCCAGGTTTAAGATGCGAGACTGCAAATGTGTCCTCTTAGATAGATTTACCTGTGCGACCTTTCCTGACAAAATCAAGTAATTGACGTGCACAACTGCTTTTAGAGGACATTCCTGTAAGTGTTAAGTCAGTACATGAGATATTTAACTTTTCCTCTACTAGAGAAGATAGATGACATCATTTTTCACTACAAAACAAAATTCTGTGGTATATCAGAGCAACGCCAAGGCAATTAAACTCACTGCAGGAACTCTCTGAATTCTCCAGTAATATTACATATCCTTATGAAAAACAGGTTACACTTCCACTGTGATTTACAATATACAGCAGGCAATAACAGTATGCTTATCTTCTGGAAGATACAGTTATTTTCTTTTTTTCTTTTTTAAATGAGAAAGGTAAAAAGAAGCTCTTAGGCTAAAAATATTTTTAGGTGTTGAAAATCAGCTAACAACACAAAATCTTTCATCTTCAGTGCTTCAGACTAAGGCAGTGTCAGGCTGGAAACTATCAGGCTCTCAGAAAAGTGCTCAGAAAATGTTCCATGGCTTTAAAAGGGCCATTTGGCTCAAGAGACGATCACACACAATGGGATTTCTTCCTGGTGTTTGAAGTAGCAGATGCCAGATTTTTGCAAAGGCCTTATAGTTGATGTGGCCCTAAAGAAAATACCTTGTTGGGGTTGAGCTGAGGGGGCAGGAAGGGAGGGAAGGGAACATCCTAACTGATCCACATAATATTTTCTAGGTGGTGAAGATCACCCAACTCAATTTCCCAGAAAAAAAACAAACAACATAAGACTATAACCTCCTGCTTCATTGCACAGGCAAAAAAAATACCAAACTATAAAAACAACAACTTCAATTAAAGAGTAACTTTAAATGATCTAACAATGTCAATGGGATGCAGGCAGAAAATGAGTCTTCAGACATCTTCTAGTGAAGCCCAGATCATTCTACTTAGTATTTGTGATACAGAATTTAATTTTAAACTGAAGACAGTAGACAGAATCTGGATTATGTTGTGCTCAGTTAAAGTGAGTCCTCATTCACTAATAAGGAAGGTGGGGCAGCGGAGTGGGAAGGAAATGAAAGACAGAAAAAGAAGAAACAGTATAATTTCAACACACACACCATCCTGGAAAGTGGAAGGACTCAGAGAGCAGCAATAAGTTTCAAAATGGCCATGTCATAAAGCTGCAGCTAGTGTTCTCTGCCACGTTTGATGGTTCAGTCCAAGAGAGGCGTACCAGAAAGAGGTTGTTAAAGGGTTGCAATGATGACTTTTTCATTTTCAACATTAATTTTGCCTTTCTGACTTTGTTTTCTAAGAAGAAAGACAACACACTATAATCACCAATTCATACATGGAGTATATGGGTTTCAGTATCCTCTGCAAAGAGTAATCACAGAATGTATTTTCATCTTTGCACTGGACATCAGCTTCTCCCCTTCAAACACCAAAACCCACAATTTTCAGAAATCATAAGTCATCTGCTGCCTGCCTCTACAGCTGTGCATTTTTACAGGTTATGAAAGACATCTGGAGATCCTTTCAGAATGAAGCATGCAACGCATAGATTGCAATATTACCTAAGGAATTATGTATCTTACAGCACAGAAATACACTACATTTGCTTAAAAATACCTTTTTTTTTTTTCCAAATTAGGTAACTCCTGACCAGAATTACCTAATTCAGAATCAATCCATCCAGGGAAAAAAAAAATAAGGAGAAAGAGATAATAAATCTGTTGTTTTGTCTAGAGACTCTACTAATGACCATCCCTGCCTGTAGTAGGTAGGTCTGTCTCATGCATCCTCACACTCTCCTCTTCATTTTTACCAGGTTTAGGATCTGATCTTCTAGAGTTGCATCTAGTATGCAGGAGGAAAAATAGTTCTAAAAAGTCATTTCTTATAGTTAATTCCCCAAAAAAATTTTAATTTAATATTTATTATATTATTTTCTTCTTCGTATAGAAGAGGGAGCCGGGTAAGATCTGGACTTTTTACAATCTGTAGGGCAGATGAGGACATTCACACTAGTAATTCCCCTCCTCAACTATCTTGAAATTACTTCTTTCCACTTAGTAGAGAAATTTCTCTGTTTTAAGAGATTCTGGCTCAGAACATATGAAGGAAGTTTGAAGGGATAAGAATTGATCTGAGAAGAAAAATATCCCCCTTAAGAGAGGCAGGTGGTAAAAAGGCACTACCTCCACACTGCTCTTCCACCTTTCTTTCTTGAATAAACTCAAATTTCTCCCTGGGCTGGTTGCTGGCATTTTAGTTACATTGCATCTTCATAATGTCATAGCAATAACTTTGCATTACAAAACATCTGTGTGCTAGAGCACCACAAAGCCATAAAGACCCAATTGTGGTACTTAAATAGACAACTTTTATTCACTGTCATATGTCAAACAAACAAAAAGTAACGTTTCCTTCTGTTATGTTACTCAAAGACACAAGTATTCTTTTTTGCTTTGAGACATTCATGCTTTTTCTGAAGAAATACTCCTAATGAATTAGTTCTTTTCCTTTATCTAAATCAGTGTAGTTTATTTTTTTTACAAGGCAGCCCTGCAGTATATGTCATATTTGATTGCCACAGTTATTAACAAGCCTGCAAGAGCTAACCTGCATGCTCTGATTTTATTCCCCTCTTGGCCATGCCCTCCCATGAAAATCAGTATCTGGTGATTTGGGGTCTGAAATTTATCATAAGGGACCTGATATTTGGTAGAAAATTAAAAGCAATAATGAAGTAACTGACTGTTCCTTCAGGTTCTGAGGGAGTTGCCCAGTCCAATGCTTTTTTTGTGACCCGGGTGGTTTCCTTGTTCCCAGTATGACAAAGCCAAGCACAGCGCACTTGTAAGCGCTGGAAATTCTCTGCGCATATCAAAGAATGCAGCTGCTGCAGTTCCAGTCCGCAGGTCAGTAGTGAGGCTGAGCACATTTTCCAACCAGACACACACATACAAGCACACGCAATCACAGACTGCACAGCCCAGCACACGGAGAGCAGAGCTTTTAACAGCACCGCCCTAAACACCAACATAAGTAAGAATATTGCCCATATGCCGACTTTTCACCACAGTCCCTTTCAGCACGCGCAGGCTAGACCGAGACCCACAGAAAATGGAGAGGAGGATTTAGTAAGGGTAGAAGAGGCATACCTTAAGAAAAGGTGGTATAACGCTGTTGTTCTTCAAATACGCTTACAAAGCTACATAACTTTTCAAGAAATTAAAATTAATCGATTCCTCCCTTGGCACAAAACGAGTTAATAGAGACAGCATTTCTTCCTCTTTAGTTTGAGAATTCTCCTGAAATATGCTGCTGTTAAACATATATTCTCCGTTCAGACTGTACCCTCATGTACTTCAAAAGCTGACATTCATTTTCACTGAAGAATAAGTTAGTTTTTAGAAGAGTGTTTAAAGGAGAAACAGGGAAAAAAAAGCGTTAAACTTTATCTAAAAGGCCTATTTTGGAAATACCGAGGCATACTCAAGTTTGAAGGCGGAGGAATCTACTCTTTAACTACTGTCCAAGTAGTCCAGTAGTACAATTTACTGTACTATTTAGTACAGTAAAGACTTATTTCAAAAGTTCACGCCATCACCAACCATCATGGTCCTCTGAGCAAGATATACCTCTACCCATTGCTTACCCTACACTCACATATAATACTTTCATCTCTGCACATGCTGAAGAGCCTCCCCTCCATCTTGTGTCTTCCAAAATTGAAGATTTTCAGACACAGGACACCTATCAGACAAGAACTGGAGGGAAAACAGATTAATATTCTAACATTAAAAAAAAATACCCCAGTAGTCAATTACTTTGATTTACGTGCAAATATACTTTTTCAAAAACAAACAAGTTTTCTTCCAGAGCAACTGCAGAACAGTACAAAACCTAGGAAATGTGCATTACATGTGCAACCCTGACAGTCTCTGCAGGGCTATCAGCAAGTAGATGAGTCCAGAATTCGGAGGTCGTGGAAAGGCTGGTGCCTCATGAGGACACCATTGCTGACACCAGCCAACAGCTCTAAGATGCTCAGCCCAACACAGCACCAAAACATGTAGAACATGATAAAATGTAGTTGGTCTTCCAGCTTCTTTAGACATCCTTCCTGAAAGAGCTGCTCCGGGTTGTTTAAGTCACCTCTGCAGTAAGAATACTTCTCCCTACAGCAGCTTGCAGGGACACGAGGTTTTTCAGCTGGAAGATGCCAATTAGCTGGCGTTGTCTTTAGCCAGTCCATGTAGTTCTGGACTCCACAACACTGCAGCTCCCTCTGTACCTCATCCACAAACCTGTCACCAGGACCCTGAGGGTGTGACCCATTGTACTGATAGATGAGGGATCTCATAGTGTTTTTCAGATCAGAAGCCATCCAATTAGAGTTAAGCTGTGCCAGAACTCCCAAAGTCATTTCTAGGCAAAGAAGGACCAGCAGCAAGTACATGAAAACTCCTTGCTTGTAGCGGGAGGTCTTGACATTGATAGAGATAGCCAAAACGCCAGTAGGTAGCAAGAAAAATGCAACTGCAACAGCCAGGTAGCCAAGGAGATGCAAGAAATAATCCTGAGATAAATATTTGTAGTTCTCGTACATCAGGATCCCACAGATTCCACCAAAGGCCATAGCTGCAGCGGCAGCCCAGAATACAAAACCTAGGAACCACAGCAGATACAGAGCCAAGGACCTGAGCTCATAGTCCTCATAGTGCCGCAAAGATGACAAAAACGACCTAATTTCCACAACTCCAGCTCTCCTCATCCTGCTCTCTCCTAGCAGCCTCAGCTCTCACCATCACCGCTTAAGAGGCACCCACCCGACTTTTCCAGGTGCAGCAGATGACTTCTCAAAACAGCTTGTAAGAGAGCGACGCTGATGAGATGCTTTCAGCAAAAAGACCGTGCCCTGTCTCAGCTAACCACTTGCTGCTGCTCATTCAGCCCCGCTTGCAGAAACCAGGAGAATATGTTCCAAGCTTGCTGTCCGGAGGTCGTTTACGCTGCTGTCACTGGAGACATTTACATCTGAAATAGGAGGACAGCTGGGAAAAGGTTGTAACTCTTGCTTTATGACTGAATGTAGAGGAATAAAGGTGGTAACTAACAGTGCTCGCTTGGATTGCTTAGACTGCCCCAGTGAAAGAGGTAATCCAACTATCTTACAGCAGTAGCCAAGATGGCAACAAATGCACAAAACATGGTCATTAACGAGCAGTTTAAGCAGAGCTATCCAATCAAGGATCTCCACAGATAACACTCACCTGGACTCATCATCTTTCTCAGTGTTTTTACCGCTCATTAGATTGTATGAGAGGCGTAACGATGCTAATATTTTGCCCCGTTTCAGTCAGCAAGATTTCTGTGTAGACAGCTTCAGTTACTTGACATCTGGAGGAGAAATCCCCCATGATTCCACTCTTGTGCCCCCCAGTTTGGATCACTGGTGATCTGACCAAGTGCTGTAATGACTGAGTAGAAACAACAGTAAGAACTACATTAACTTTTTCTTGAGTGTAAAGAAACTGAATTACACCAGCTAAATGACTTCACAACAATCTCAGAAGGAATTAAGGCCACTTATCAGCCAGCAGAAGTGCGTTATTAGTTAAACATACGGGATAGGGAAACCCCCATAAAAGTTTCCACAGGTGCGAAGAAGGCAGATCCCAAGGCCAATGGTGGTTTCCTAATCATCCCAATGAAGTCCTGTAACATCAATTCTGTTTATCAAGCTGCAGAGCAGGGCTAACACAACAGGCATACATAAGGGAGAAAACAGATAAATGATTCTCATTTTCAGAAACATTAACACCTGCAGATCCTGCAGAAAATCAGAGCCAACACTTATATCCCTGGAACCCTGGAGAGGTCTCAGCAAAGCTGATGATTCCACATCTGCCAGACATTTTACAAGAACCTCTTGCAGTTACATACATTATGCACACACAGACGCTGGGCTGATTCCCATTAAAATGTCTATGTGCTGTACAAATATGACATTAAGACTAATTATTTTGGAATGAGATAAATTGCTTTTATTATTTTAAATCCTGCCATTAACAGTAATTAACATGCAGTGATTAACTTGTTAAACCTTAACAAAATGCTTCTTTCAAATCTTTGTAAGATGTGCATTTTCCTGTAACTATTCTCTGAATAGTCTGTGTGTGCCCTCTCTCCTGCTCAGCTTGTGCTACGCCCAGCCTCCCAGCTGTGTTAGTTTTGCTGCCATTCGCTTATTTTCTTGAATACCTTTTTCTCTGGTTTCTGTGTTCAGCATCAGGAAGAGGGAGAAGTGGGGGAAGCGAAAGGATTTCCCCTCACATCTGTACACACAGGCAAACTACACTGATTTAATGTTTCCAGGATGCAGGAGAAATGAATCAGAAAACTGTGAGGAAATGTGTCAGAAAATAATGTGAGGAGTAACAGCTGCTTATTGCTAGTTTGCAGGCTTTGTGAGAAAAGCACATGAACCTGCCTCTTTTCCTTTCTGCCTTCCCCCATGCTTATCAAGCTTAATGAGGTATTAAGAAGCGAGTTACAACACTATTTACTTCTAGCTTATTCTGCAGTCTCTGAAATATATTAGAAAGGCTCAAACTACCTATAGGAGAATTTTACTGTACCTTTTGTTCATTTCAGCCAGGGCAACTGCCATCCTCTTCCTGAATACAGAGGAGAGAATTTCAATGGTTACTGAAGCTTAGAGGCTCTTATCTTTATAAGTATTCCCCAAATATAACTTCCCATTTACTTAAATCTGACTCTTTGGACCACTGTGAAGGTTTTTGATTTCTTTCACATGTCTGTGGGATGGGAGAGTGGGGAGGAGGGGTGAAGCAGCTTTTGTAAGTGGAGGGGTTTGTGCTGCAGCAGGCTCAAACACTTCAGAATCAGACACAGCAACACTAAATGTTGACTGGGAGCCAGTTTCCAGGTAAGAGCTCTCAAGGCCCAGTGCCATCTGGGGAAATTGAGCATGCTCAGCACCATGCAGTAGTAATTGCTGCAGCGGGGGTTAATATTGGCAGAGCTGGCAATGCATACCAACTCAGGAAAAGAGAGCTTCTGCTCAAAATGTTTGCTGTCTGGTAAGGCAGGAAAGACAAAGAAGGGCAAGAAAAGCATAAAACTTTTCCCTGAAGTACCCAAAAGACCTAACTGGCATCCTCAATACCACTGAATTTGTGCTAAGTAATTTTAACCTGCATTTGTGGCCAAAAGCTTGAAAAAACAATGAGTTGAGGCATACATCAAGAGACTGTACTGTGACAAAGAGATTATAGGTAAGGCAGAATAGGAATGCTCCTCTGATTTCTTTCCAGTGGTAAACAACATAACATGATAAATGTCATCCCTGCTTTCTCTGCAGTTGTTTGTGCTTATGAACTGATGAGTATTGAAATTCAAATGCGGGTGTTATAGATAATACATCTTAGATAAACTACTTTCTGGAATGTTGCTGAAAGTATAATCCCTCAAGTTAATAAAATGCCAATCATGTATTTTTTTTGCGTTCAATGTTCTAGCAAGTCGTGACTAATGTTGAGTGGCTCTTATGTGCCAGGAAGGTCAAAGATGTTTGTTCCTTGTGGATCCAGGAGTGGGACTGGAGAGCTGTCAAGTTGACCTTGTGGTTGTGCAAACCCAGCACAGGCAGATGACTCATCATCATCACGGCTGGGCTTCGCAAACGAAGATATGGGAAAGGCTCTACCCACACTTGCTCCAAGTGTGCTGATGGTTAAAAAAGCTGATGCAGGATAGGCAAGTCCGGCTGCAAAAGGCGCAGCAGAAAGTCTCCTCAGGAGGTATTGGCGAGGCACGGTTCTTCCTGCGTTGTCTTTTCTCCTCGAGACTCATTCTACGTGTGTTCTCAAAGGAGGCAGCAGCACTACGTATGATGTGTCTCCCCATCTCCCGATTGGAGGCCAG
>NW_009734281.1:0-353 GCF_000703405.1 Apaloderma vittatum
CGCCGGGTTCGCAGCCGCGGTCTGCAGAGCCCTGGGAATGTGGGAAAGTGATCTGGGTGCGCAGCGAAACAGGTTACAAGAGGGTGTTTCAGGTGTAGGAGAGCGTAAGAGCATTCGGGTGCCCTGGGGAGTGTCTGCCTCAACAGCAGGAACACCACCTCCGGTGCTTTGAACAGCAAAGAGCAGGGTGCCACATGGTGCCATTCCAGCATTACTCACCCCAAGGATCAGGCGCTTCCCCACCCAGTTACATATGACCAGGAAATTATAGCCTGTGCTGCTCCCCGCCTAGCTGAACGGCTGCCATATCATATGATACACACCAGAGCGGAGTGTCTGTTGAAACAACAAAG
>NW_009734281.1:389-3470 GCF_000703405.1 Apaloderma vittatum
GCTTTGCAGAATAGGCAGGCTTGGCTGGGTCAGACTGTCATTTGGTATCCTGAATGCGTGCTCCCTCTTGCACATCTTGCCATTAATTAAAGTTCTGGATAAAAATGAAATCCTAATCTTCCTTTACACTCGCTCCTTACTACTCTGCTTTTAGTAGACTCCACAGCCAGCCCCAGCATAGCTTTTACATTACAATTTCTTGCTCTTTCTTACTCCATCCATCCCATCTGTGGACAGACTTTAATTTTTCTTCGCACTCAGTATTCATAAGATCTTTCTCCTAAAGCCGTTTTATCCAGGGCTCTGCATCGCTCCTCTTTATTACTATAACATTCACATCCCAGGTCTGATGTGCACCTCTGCTCCCTGCAGTACACGGGAAACAAAGCTACAAAGGTCAGCTCTGCAGCACACTGTACTGTCTCGTTCCTGCCTTGAATTTATTCCCTACTTCCTACTTAACACTGAGTTTAAGAAACTTGTTATAATGAAAGTCACTTGTGCAAGCCTGCCCATCCATCTTTGCCAGTATATTTCTCACTGTCTCCTTCACTAATAGTGCAGGCTCTCGCCAGCCGTGCCAGTCTCCTCACCCTCTTTCCTGATATCTCTATTTATGCCTCCTTTTGCTCCACCCTTTGTAGCAGCACCTCTACCCAGGTCAGCTCTCTGCAACTAAGATAGTCTGATTTCCTACAGTTTTTTTTTTCACTGACTCTAAGCACCAGTTAAAGCCTTTGCTTCTAACTGGGTGTTTTTAAGAGCTGCAGCCTATGCAAGTTTTTTTGAAGTCTGAAAAAATATGGACAACTATTTGCAGCTTTCTTCTGAGCTAAAGAAAAAGGTCTTCTCTTCTCTTGGCTTTTTATTTTAATGAAATTAAGTATATCTGAGCCAGCTTCTCATCCACCCAATTTGCTTTTACTTGACCAACGCATCAAAAATTATACATGCATCTGACAGACATATGATGTCAGACACGCTTCCCCTGCCAAAGATCTTGTGATCATATAAACCTTATTTCTTTGCAAAACCAGACATAAATTGTAGCTGCATAACCATGTGCTTCTTTTCATTACACCCCTTCTATGTTAATTGTTTTTTCTTTCACCATTCCTCTGTGCTTGCCTCTTTAGATCTTCTACTCCTGAGGGCAGGGACTGGGCTCTCTTCTGTGCTTGGGAAGTGTTAAGTGCTTTATGGGCATAGCAACAATTTACTTAGCTAACAAGTACTAGCAATTTGCGTTAGTAGTATGCTTTCTGCCATGTCACATCAGACCACTGCTCCAGCAAGTCAAACATATCCCTCTTTCTCGCGGTGCTCTGAATAATTGTCCCCCAGCGAGGCCACAGCCTCACGTGCGGTAGTGGTTAGACTCCTAACCCGAGACTCCTTTTGCAGAGGAGCCTGTCCAAGACTTGCTCATTCTGAATGAGTCCATGGCCAGGCCAATCTCTGATCTGAGATCTGCTGTATAAAGAGACGCTCCTGGTTAATGCCGTATAAAAAGACACTCCTGGCTAATGGAGCTTGGTGATGTGTGTGACGGAGTCAGACTTGCCCAGCTGTTCAGAAGAAGGGGTGACAGTTCTGTAATGCTCCCAGCGTGGCACTGCTCTAGGGTAGGCAAAACACAAGGATGAAGCTGGACTCCTCACTGACTACAGTCCTCCTGTGCCTCCCAGCACTGAGGGTTGAAACTTTCTTGCACCCACTTGCCAGTGCTTTTCTCTTTCTTATGGATGTCTGTTTCCTCTTCAAAATACAGTATTTGCTTCTCTAATATTGTGCAGTAGCAAATTCCACAGTTTATCCTGTAGCTTTCTGCTTCAAGGAGGGATAATCTGTACTTGATAACATCAAGTGATCTTTTACATCCTGTATCAATCATATTGAAGAAAATCATACTGAAGAAAAACTAGGAGTCTCCTGGAAGGGTTTGATGGCTTTACAGTGGAAAAAATCAGGAATGTGAGACTTGGGTGAAGAATTTCAATTAAAAGGAAGCCAGGAAGACCTTTGAGACAAGGTGGACACCTGTATTATATTTTAAGAGATATCTTTTATTTGTATATCTTATATTCCATACCACTGCACAAAGCCTCTTTGTCTTACATTTCAGCAGAGAATCCTACTGAGAATCTGCAGATGGATGATTCGGTACAACAAATGAAACGTTCAGGAGGGGGGGAATGGGCTACTCCTTAAACATTGTTCATTTATCTACTGTTCGGTCTTTGTATTATGACTGCGATCCTGGTGAGGAACATGAAGGCAACTGCGGGCAGCCGAAGCAGTATGAGGAAAGAGATGGGAGAAGAGTGCACTGGCACTTGGGAAGATTGCAGCAGTGATGGAAAGTGCTGTAGAACTGGGCAAAGCCAGGAGCTGGATCGCGCGGTGTGTGCAGCTGGAAGCCGTGGTGAACATCGTGCAAAGGCCTTTTACTGGGAGGTGACACTGGGCCTGCTCCACTGCTCCTTCCCCAGCAGCTGCCCCTGTTGGACACGGTGCCCTCAGCTACAAGGGTGGCTGAAGACCCAAAAGCAATGCTAGTGCACCCGATGACTATGTTATACTGTCCCAGGGGTCGTGTGAGTTTAACAGCTGGTCAATAATGGCATACCTGGAATAAGTTCTCTGTTGCCACTCTAGGGCAATATATAAGAAGAAGATGTCAGTCTTACTACAAGCCCACTTAAGCCATATGAAGGAGATCTGTATTTTGGAATGACAGGTCTTCCTCTATGACTGGAGCACAGCCTAGTTGGTGACTGAGATATCTGTTGTTTATAGGCAACGATTCCTCACAAACAAATCAACTAAATGAACAAACTGGGTAATAAAGTAGAGCTGAGAACTGCATTGTCCTCCTCAGAGTCATAAAAACTCATCCCTTTTACAACCGCTGAGTGCTTTGCCAATATCATGCCAAGGTGAGAGCAGCGGGGGGAAGGGAAAGATATTGAAAAGGAAAATAAATGGGCCAGGTAAACAGTGCTGCTGCAGCAGCAGCAGCAGCCGTGGGTGTCATGACGACCGGGGGGAAGAAAAGGAGGAGGGGGGAGGGGGGGGGGG
>NW_009734281.1:3501-14557 GCF_000703405.1 Apaloderma vittatum
CCGGGGTGAAGAAAAGGAGGAGGAGGAGGAGGGAGGCGGATTGATCGATAGTCCTGTGCCCGCTCATCTGGCTTCCATCCACGTGCTGCTACAGAGGGAGAGAAAATCAAAGAGCCACACGCAGGGCGGCCGGGGCTCCGATTCGATACATGGCAGCAGCTTGATCAATAGCTTGTTGGAAGGTGGGTAATTGACTCCCCTCGCACCCAGGAGAAAGCGGTGCAGCAGCAGAGCTGTGTTTGTTAGCTACTGAGTCTCGGCTCTACTTTATCACGCAGTTTGTTCATTTAGTTGATTTGTTTGCTTGCTCGAGATCCCCTCCTCGGTCTGATTTCTCACTGTACCTGTCAAAGGTGAGCATCAGCTGCTGGAACAGAGCCAGGACTGCCCTCAAGTTTCTGAGTCGCTTTCCCTCTCCTCTCCTTTATTTGGTCATAAATAGATTTTTTTTATCTCATACTGGCAGAGGTTTTGATGGGTGAAGCTGGAAACAAGGACAGCCTTTTCTTACAGGATTTCTACAGCTTCCTTTTCTGGCTGGGTCTGGAGGAACATAGGTAGAGCTCACCTGAATGCAAGGAGCACAGTAGCCTCCCCCTCAAATTAAATAGTTAAGTCTATTTTTGCACCTCACAAATCAATTGAATTATATGGGGAGATTTGCAACTCTTATTGTTCTAAGTGCTGTTTTCCAGAGGAGTTATCTGCAGAGGGTGACCAGGTGATGCTATCAGAAAGGACACACAAAAAAAAGAGAGGTAGCAGAGGGAAGGGCAGGAAAACGGTGTGCTGAGAAAAAGAAGAGAAAGATGCAGAAAAAGAGATCTTTCTGAGGAAAGCATGTACTCGTGAGGCACTAAGGGTAGGTTAATTCTCCGTTTCCACCTAGACCTGGGCAGGGAGCCCTGGCACAAGTTACCTGCTTGACCTTCAGGCAGGCGATGCTGCATTTTGTAAACAAGCCTGCATGATGCAACCAAGTTCACCCTCATGCTTAATAAGCTTTTGCAGGCATTTTCCAATGAAACATAGTGGAATTTGGGTGGCAAACCCAGGACTTCTGTTACATCACAAACCTCCCTATCACCTCCCTGGGGCACCAAGAACCTAATTGACTTCAACAGGGAAAAAACAATGCTGCTCTGTGTGGTGCGACACCCATCAGCAAACTCTGAGCATAAAATGGTAAATCTAGACTCCGAGATGCTCTGGGAGGCAAGGACCATCTGTTTGCTCTATACTTGTCTATTGTCCAGCTTGCTGGAGTCCTGGTCTACAGTGAGCATTTAGGCATATAGTAATAATATGAGCAGTAGTGTCCATTGCTGGATAATTGATATTGCTTTGTGGAGCAACTACCCCCTTAGGGTATGGCTAAGAAGAAGCAAACACACCAGATGATCACTTCCTTCAGCTCCCTGGATTTTTCTTGCAGCTATCCAATCCAAATATGCTGCAGTTCAATTTTATTTAGCTTCTGAACTAAAAATGAAAACTCATTTGCTTGGAATTTTGCTTCTCTTAAGTTAGTTGGCTGCAGTCCAGCTCTCAGGGCTTGTGCTTTTAGAGTCTGATCCAAATCCCAGAGAAGTCGCTGAAAATCGCTTCACTGATTTTAATGAGTCAAACCACTGTGTGCAGAGTAAGCTATCATCTCTCAAGGCCTTTTTTTATTATTTCCTTTTCATGCTTTGGAGCACTAGCAGGTGTATCTCGCAGACACTGGATGTAAATCACAGTAGGAATAGGGGACTGTGTGAGCACAAGTGCTCTCTCTTGCATAACCTAGAAGATGCAGGTTATATCAGGCAATACTAACAGGGTAGGGACTACAGCTCTTTTTACTCGCCAGTATGTCTGCTTCTGGAAATATTTACACACCACCCAAAACTGCCTCTGTGCCATGCAGAATATTTTCCTTCAGTTCCTTTGTGAGTGGGAAGATAAGAGCTTCCTAACCTCTGGGCTTAATTTATGGCAGAAATAAATAGCAGGATGATAGAACAGCTCTAAAGTAAATTATTGAAAATATTCACCTGCCAGTTCTCCAGAGAAAGCAGGCAGGTGGGCGAGCCAGAATCAAGTCAGACTAAAAGCCTTAGAGGAATGGAGTAGTTTCTTCTAGTCATAAAGGAACAAAAAGTGTTTGCAGCACCTGCAGGCTGCTTAATCTGTAGAAGGAAGCCAGAAGGTTGGACAAAATACTAAATAGGCATTTTGCCTGTAGTCACATTTGCACTTGGACAAAATAAATAAAAGGACGTATATAATATTCAACGTTGCTATCAAGCTAAATGCCTGGACTAACTGCCAACAAGAAGCTTATCTCTATGCTGAATCATTGTGCCTGACAGATCGGGAAAGTAACGGGCTATATGGAAGACATGGGAAAGGCAGGATGAATCTCTTACGCATCAGTAGAGTTCCAGAGAGTCTTGTTGCTCAATGAGTCTTGTTGCTTAATGTGCAAATTCAAGGGCCTGGCTGCTGAAACGTAGGAAGAATGAGGTAATCCAAATGCTCTGTGAGCATATGCGCAAGGGGAATGATGTAATGCATAAACAGCCTATGTCTTTCTCAAAAGGGACCTTCTTTAAAGGTCTCTCTGAAGGTGCATGGGAGCTGTAAAAGGGCACATCTCGCTTGCTTGTGCACTAGTGCACTGCCACATCTGTATCAGGGGCCTTGAAGACAGCATCCAGTAAAAATTCTGGTCACTTTCTAAAATGCTGCTTTCTAGGAATTTGTTCAAGTGCTTTCTTGACAGGGAACCAACTCCTTCCCAAAGCAAGAGCAGCAGGGGTAAGTCAAGGACTGTCAATGGTAAGCCACAAGATTATGATAACACAAAGGATTCTGTATCCTAAAAAGTGAGAAAAACAACCACAGCCTCGAACTAGATGAGAAGTATCAATGCTGCCGTTTTATGGTGCATACCATAATGCTTACCTAAGGCCTTGAAACAAAGATCATAAAGTAAATCCAGGAGTGGCTAGCACGGAGTTGTTTGAGGTCTGTGGGCTGTGATCAGGCCTTGACATTTTCCTTTGAATACCATCGTGGCAACAGAAGAGCTAGGGAAAGGTGATTAAGGGAGCCCTGGAAGGCCATTTGTTAACCCTGCAGACTCTAGCCACAGGCTCTTCAGTTGCTTTTGTGTCCAGCTACCAGGGGGAGGATTAGACTGGGAGGCAGCTTCTGACTGTGCCTGCAGGTCATCACAGCATCCACAAGGCATGTGAGAGAAGACAGCACTGACTTTATGTCCTTTAGCACTGGAAAAACTGGATACCTTATTAACAACCTGACAAACTGTTCGAGGGAAGACAGTGAGAACAAAGAGAGCTTTTTAGAAGAGCAGCCAGTGGGCATGAGAGACAGATCCTGGGCTTTTTAAGGACCTGCTATAATGGATACAAATCAGGACAATTCTTCAGAGGGTCATTGCAGCTCAGATCTCCTTCAAATTCGGGAAGTGTTACAGTGGCATAATTCCCTTTGCCTGAGCCCCAAGAGTGACTTGTGATCTGGAGCACTCAGCATGCTCAGCTGAAAGTCTGCTCCTGTGCCTGAACAAGCAGCTGCCCAAATCCTGGGTGTCCTACATTCCACCCAAAATGTGCGCAGAGCCTGAAGTACCTGACTTGACCTCAGAGCACCCTCAACCTGAGAAGCTGGGCCAATGCTCATCAGTAATGTAATTTGAATTCTAAATTCTGGTGCTACAGAGATGCATTGTTGTATGATTAATGAATGCCATTAAACCAGAGAGCCTCTTCAGCCAGCAGTGAAGACTGAGGAGAAATACCAGACAGCCAGCCACAGTCAAGGGGGCTGAACCAAAAAAAAAGAAATAAATGCTTGTGGTTTAAGAAGACTGATTTTCAGTCTCCTTTCAAGATTGTTCCATTCTAAATTGTTAATCCACGTTGATCCACTTTAAGAAAGTTGGTTGAGCTGCCTCGTGCCTGTGCAGCTCCCCAGGCAGGAGGAGGAACACTGTGAGTCCCAGCAAGGACAGGGCATGGCAAGGAGCCAGTCAACACTGGTGCTACCCTGACTCCTATTCCTGGTGGTGAAGCAAAGCCTGGACATTTTGCCGATGCCAGCTCAGGTTCTTTTAGATGTACCTGTGTCAAACAGAGATGTGGATACAAAGAAGAGGAAGGTAGCACGTAGCCAGTACTAACTTCAGCTATGGTAGTACACCTGCTCCACTGCTGATGGAAGCTTATATATGCAAGGATTTGCAGCGAGCTAAGCAAAGTTACCTTCTACCTGTAACCAAAATGCACTCAGCTGAAGCAGATACTGGTGATTATTTGGGGCTTTACAGTGCAGATAACCTGACCACTGGTCACAGCATAGATGCTTGACTCAAGACTATACTTGAATATAGACAAGAACTATTATGCATGCCTTTTAGGCAGAGCACAGAATATAGTGAGAATTTTGCTGATTAAGCAGTTAAATTTCAGTTGTAAATTTTGACCCTTTTTTTCTGGGTTAGTGTTTGATGATCTCTCATGCTATGCAAGAGGCCAGCTGTTCACACTGGTGAGAAGTCAGAGCCAGGGAGGATGTGGCAGACAGAAGAGCGCGGGGAGAGGGAAAAAAAGTGCAGCTCAAAGTGCTGGGAACCTGGAGCAAAGTGGGCAGCAGGTAGCAAAAGTGTGTGAGGAGGGAGCACCCCTATGCAGTCAGGACTGCAGATGCCTCCATCCCTGCACTGCCACATGGATGGTTTTAAAGCAGAGCCAGTTCCCATAGCAACAGCACCTGCCAGAGCTGCCAGCCTTTGGCAGCCAGAGCTGCCAGCCTTCTCCTCAGGGAGGTGAAAAGCCGGGCTGACCTCCTGCACTAAGCCAGCCAGCAGCACAAAGCCCCGGCCCCGCTGGCTGCGAGGCTCCCAGGCCAGAACTTTCCCCATAAGCAGGAAGGCCAAGAGCTCTTCACCTGAGCCCCCAGTGAAAGCTGGATCTGCTGAACAGCAGCTCCTGGTTTGAAGCACTGCCCAACCAATTTTTGGATTCCCAGGAAGTGAAGAGATGCTGACCTAAACTTCACGGTGTTGAGGGATAGGTCAAGGGTCAGGAGAACAGGCAAAAACATCCTCAGCACAAAGGAACAGAGGGATCCCCTTTTCTTTCCCCCTGCACCTGCCTTCTGGCTTGTTTTCTGCCTACTACTGCTTCTCTGTTGTTGATTTTTATTTTTAGCCTCCTTCCAGTGCTCCAGCAAAATCTTCTGATTTGTAGGCATGATGCCAACAAAAAGTGATGTTTACCAGCTCTAGTAGGGTTCATTTTCTTGCTTGCACAGTTCACACTTTCTCCCCATTTTCTTGCTTGCTCAGTTCACACTTTCTCCCAGAGAGAAAGAAGCTGTAGAAGTGTGAGGCTGCCATTAGCAGGAGATTGAATGTCAGACACCTGAGAAAGCTGACACTGAAGAAGTGATGGAGGCAGTTCCTCGTGAACAGGTGGCTACATGATAAAACCTTCACTTAATGCTACCCAGCCCCAGGCTGGCAGCCTTGGTAGAAAGGCCAGGGGCCAAATGGGTCAGAGGCTGGTACCTTTCATGTCATGAGGGCTTCCTCTAGGGCTGGGCTGAAGTGTGCTGCAATGGCTGAGTGCACACTCTCACCTGTGCCTGCTTCTGCTCCTTCTCTGTTGTCCTCTTATCTGGGCTGTGAATCTCACATCTGTCAGCAGAGCAGAATTCATCTTACATTGAATACAAGGGATAAAAAATACAGGGAAATTGTTAGGCTCTGATAAATAAACATTTTCAGGAACAATTTCATCTTACTGACTGTGCAAATGTGTGACAGATCTAAGCTCAGGCAAATCAAGCGGACTGCTCATTCTGATATTGTGAGAGAAAGCAGCAGCAGCCAGAGAAATGGAAAGATCGACAGTTAATTGGAAATGTTACATCTGCTGTTTATGCAAAAGGCATAAATATTTATATCCTGAAGGCTGACTTTCGGGTTCGCTCCTCATCAGGAAGAGATTTACATTTTGAATAAAGATTTTTTTCTTTCTCCTTCTCAGCAAACGTGAGCAGTTTATTGTTCCTTTAAACAGGAATACTTAGCCAAGTCCTCCAATCCTGTTAGTTACATGCATGCAGATTCCCTTGGCTTCAACTGAAATTACAGGTGTGTGCAGACTGCAGCATCCATCTCCCTTTTTTATAGACAGAAAGAGGAGTGAGACTGAAACAAAAGGGCAGGAACTGTGATCACAAAATGAGAAGGCAGAAAATACGGTGACAGTTCAAAGGCACCTGAGAAGCTGAACTGCTTTTCTGAATTTGCTTTTGGAAAGAAAATAATGAAAGTCATCATGAAAGTCTGCACCTTGAAAGCATGGAAAGGTTTGAGAACATTAGCTGTTGATATAGAGCAAAAAAAATACTTGGAAAATTTAAGTACATCACTGTATTGGATTAAGCAGCTCTCGCCACAGTGTGATGAGTGAACCAGCTAACAAAAGTATTTACACAAGCACTGATTCTAGAAAAGCCAGGGAAATCTGCTGAAGTACAGCAATACTAAAAACAATAATGGAAAGTATGTTACCCTACAAACCATCTTGTGCCCTGTCTGGCATCCACACGTCCTCCTGCTTCTCTTTGCCTTTCCTTGCCCCTGTACTTAAGAAGTCAGGCTTCATCTCCCTCCCTGTCCTGTCCCACACTGTTATGCCCACTGTGTTGCCCCAGCTTGCTCACCCTCATATCCTGTGGTCTGCCATTCTGCTCCCCTTGGTCCTCTCATCTCTGCCTCCTCCTACCCTTGTCCTCTGACTCAGGCTTTACCTGCTCTCCTACTCACCTTCTCACCTCTTTTTGTTTTACCACACACACTCAGCTGCAGCATCTTCCCTCTTCCCTGTCAGTTCCAGTTTGAGGCTCTCCTGCCTCACCTTCTCCTACTACTCCATCTATTCCCATCAGCTTCTCCCACTATCTGCTCTCTTCTCTTCCCTTACTCCGAGTCTCAGCCCTTGTGTTTGCCCTGTCACATTCGTAAGAGACCCAAATCCAAACATCTCTGATGTTTGCCTTCCTTTCTTCTACAGCATCATTCATTTCTCATTTTAATAATTCTCTCTGATTAACTGCAACATTAAAGCCAAAAAAAGAGTTACAGGTGAACAGTAACAAACACCCTGATGAGGTGCAGGATGGTGTGGATTCCTCTCTTTGGTACCTATCAAACAGGCTGGCCCACCCCTGAAGGGCAGAGTGCAGGTCTGCCAGGCATCTAGCCATGGCTTGAGATTCCCAGACTTAAGCCTTGGACATCTCAAAAAGTGCATCTTGCGCCCTATTTAATGATAAAAACTAAACCTCTTGCAGGCTCTAAAGAGTCTCCGAAGATGCAATCTCTTGTATGGAGGATGGTGAGCTTTACAGAAGAGCCAGCTGTGAACCAGAGGGATACCTGACTAGAGTACTGATTTGTGCCTCCATGGCGCAGAGTTGTCAATGCAGAGCGTTTGCATTCGCACAGGGTCAGCAGATCAGGCCAAAGGTATTGTGGAGTTTAGTTTCACCTCCTTTCTAGCAATCACTGGATCACTCCCAAAGACTACTCCCTTGTCTCTCAAAAATGTAAAAAAGGAAAGCACTGAGATTATGAGCAAGTGTTTGCATTCTCCTCTGGTTTGCCTCCTGTTTTTGAGGCCTGAGAATTTCAAAGTAAATTTTGTTTTAGTTTAAGGGAATTTTTGTGTGTGTTTTAAAATAGTTTGTCCTCTGGGACTATTTTTCCTGGCTCTCATCGTTTCTGTTTCCACAGCAACTACAACTGGCTCAGATGTGCTGTTGCCATGGCAACTGTCTGGTCCTGCTTTCAAACGATGCAGTGAAACAGGAATGATATTTGCATCACCAATGCTATATGGACAAATCTTTCACCACTCATGGGGAAGACATAAGACAACTGTATAAAATCAGCACAAAATCCAATCTAAATCCTCTCGGAGAGGGTTTTAGACAGCTGATGATATGAGAAAATGGCAAAGAAATTGGACTTTTCCATTCATGGGCTTAGGAGGAGACTGGCATTTGACTGGCATTTTCAAAGTCCGTTCTGGGCAAAGCAGTGCTTGGAAATACCCACATTTACCAGGAACAGCTAACTCATGTAAAAGCTATCACGTCTCATTTCCTGTAAGAGCTTGAGATAAATTATTATGTGTTAAGAAACATATGGTAAAATATACCTCGGCATTTCCCTAAAGGAGAGATCAAAGTTTGCATTACTCATGATTGTATCCTAGGATATGGCCAACATAAGATGCCTGGCTCCCTCTCATTGTCCATCTCATATCCTCCTCTGTGCGTGCATACTTCCCCATATATCATAGAGGAGGTGCCATGCAGATGCATGGCAAGAAACCAAAAGATGCCCTGACTCTGCCTGCTCATCACAAGACATGGTACCAGAGGTGCGTTTCTCTTCTGCGACATCAGGCAAAAAAGTGTCAACGGTATGATTTAGTGTGTGAGATGTTTAAGGGCTTTTTTCTTGACTTTAACTTCCTTGTGTCATCTACATGTGCCTGACTTTGCTTTGCTCTTTGTCTTTTTGTTTGTTTTTCTTCTTTCTACCCTGTTGCTACTGCTGGGACAAATCAGAAAGAAAGACACAGGCAGGCGTCTCCGGGAGGCTCCACTGGTTCTGTCCTCTTCACTTGTCTGCCATAGCTTCCCCAAGGATTATGCTGTTCATAACAGGTAACAAAAGACAACAACAGAGTACTGTGGGGAAAATAAGTATATTTCCTTGGGGAAGCAAGGAGTTGGCACCTCTCTTTAATACCACCAGCAGCTGTTCCTGCGCTGTCCTGGGTTTGTGTCATGCTGCTGGGTTGAACATGAACTCCTGGAGGAGGGAGGTTGAAGCCGAATGTTGTACTTTGCAGATGGGTGCTGTCCCAGCTGCCTCACTTGCTACAGTCATAGTCTGAAAGACTGAATTCCTGAACTGCATGAGTTTGAGGTGAGGTACCTTTGGTAACTTTCTCATCAGCAAAGGCTGTTTAAAACCAGTGCTTTTAGTAGAAAGGAATAGGAAGGATCAGGAATAGTTAGAGTGACAATCATCACAGGCTCCAGACAGCTACTGCTAATCATTTATTTGCAGTGTACAGGTCTAGCCTCTCTTAAGGCACCTTATTTGTTAACTGTTTTGCCTTATAATGCTCCATATGCTTCTGCTGTTGTCCCCAGGACTAATTTGGTCCCATTAGCCAACAGAACATTGTAGACAGTCGTGAACAAATCTATTCTACCACCTAATGTCAGAGGACGATCATTATCCTTACCAGGTAGACAAGACATGTACAAGCCAGGAAAGTTGCCTAAATGCAGGTGGTCTGTGTGAACACAAGGACTGGAACTCAGGAGGCCTTCTGCTTAGCCATCACATCCCTTGCTGAAACCCTGGGGCCTTATCACTTCATTTTGTGCCTAAAGCTTTTAAGCAGTGACAGCCAGATGTAGTAAAAGCCTCAATGTGTACATAACAGATCAAGGTAAATTTCTGGGTAAGATGCTAAGTTCTGTGTGGCTTTCCTTCCTTATTTGGGGGATATTCAACAAAACACACCTTTCACTTCAGGAATGAAGGAATCAATACGCTTTGCCATCGTTTATGTTGGAAGGAGAACCATAATACAGTGCTCTTTCAATTACAGAAGATGGAATCAATACATTTCACCTCCATTTGTGTGGTTAAAGTCAGTATGGCCCACCCTTTATTTATGGGGGTGGCCTCAATACAACCTGTTTTTATTTAATGGGGAGGAACTAATATGTCTTGCTTTCACTTATAGGGGAGTGGGAAGGAAAGAATCAATACAGACACCATCATTTATTGGAAGAGATCTATAGATCTCACCTTGATTTACCGGGGAGATCAATACCTCAACCTTCATTAAAGTGGGTGGTATGTTGGACTGAATAAGGTGCATCTGCTTTTAGAGCAAATGGACAGAATATGGCTTTCTGTGTATGTGGAGATGATTCAGCATGGCTGAAAGATTGGATGCCATATGGTTCACCAGCTAACAAAGGGATGCATGCAGTTCAGCACAAGATTAGGTCTGGAAAGACAGGAGAAGGTTCGATACATAGGGGCTGTGGATTCTGCATGGTAGATCTTCCTGACTCAGAAGTCCGTCTGTGTTTTCCCATTTATGAGAGGCATAGATACAGTTTGACTTTATATTAAATGCAGAGAAGCCTAGCTTCAGTGTAATACATCTTCCTTTACAGGAGATGGTCTCAAGATAGTTCTTGATTTATGCAGAAATATATTTGGTGGAGTTTTCCTTCATTTATGAAAGCTGGATTCACTGTTCCTCATCATGCTTTACAGGGAGCTAACATGAACTGTAAATTAATTGTAGGAGTAGAGGGTATGATGTGTGCCAGGACCACAACATTGTAGGAGCCTATCTGAATGTCTGTGAAGGAGGTGCTTCTTTGCAGCTCCTCAGAGCATAGTGAAGCAGGAGTAGCAGGCATATTGCTATGAAGAAAGGGGAAGCTGGCATGAGATCCGAAGCAACTTCTACACCAGGTCTGCTACTGTCATGATTTTTCTTTACAGCATCACACGGTCTGCAGAAATAGCTGATCTCATTGCATTCTAGAGCTGCTAATTCAGGCCTAAAGCTTGTTGTCTTTGTCTCCAAAAGACACTCATCACCATCTTTCATATCATCCTCCCTCAAAAGAGCTCAAAGCCCCGCTGAAAAGAGTGCGACCTGTCCTCTAATCACCTATTAAACATCTGCCTCCCCAGGACTGTTTCTGTGCTGTGGACACCACAGCAGGGAGCCTTTCATGTTTAGGCTGCTGATTTGATAGAAGCTCGGATTATCAGTGACCAGAAGGAAATGCTAGTTGATGCAGCCAAGGGGTTGCATGTTATGAGTTAGGGGGCATCAGTACAGTTCCTCGAGGAGATATGTCAGAACAACTTAGGAAAAAATATCAATCCAAGTGCCCACCTTGCTGGGTTTCTCAGCAG
>NW_009734281.1:14588-16384 GCF_000703405.1 Apaloderma vittatum
TGAAAGGACCCGGGAGATTGAACTGCCCTGTCACTTTCCATTATGTGCAGCAGCTATATGACTTATGAGCACCTGCAGCTCCCATTTCAAGGTGAAAAGATAAAATGCAAATAGAGGGCGTTTTAATATCACCATAGAAATGCAGTGTATTGAAAACATGACAATCCTTGCTGGCCTCTCCTGTTGCCTGGGCACCAAGAGGAAACAGGCAAGTGTGAGGTGAGGAACCAAAACCAGACTAGTTTAGACTCAGGCACGCAGCTTCTTTTCGTTGATGAAAGGCTGTAGCGGGTTTCTAGGAGGCAGAAAGTAGAATGTGCCTTTTCCATCCCTGAAGCAGCAGGCACATTTATTTTCGTCCCTGCAATGCATTGGCATCACTCCTTCTCTATGCTGGCTGCTTGTAGTGGCTCTGTGTGCAATAGGGCTTTTCACAGACTGCCCTGTTGCACGATACTGGGTTAGCTCGGTGGGCAGGCTGAATGAGAGGATGCCTGCTCACACACAAAGAGTTTTTCTGTTGTGAACAGGATAATTCCACAATGAACTTCCTTCCGTTCCAAGGCTCTCATGTCTGCTACAATCTTGCCTTCAAAGATCCTGCCTCTTCCTTCTTTCTGTTTCTTTTCCATCCAAAATTTTAACATCAGTGTTTCTGAATCTCCCTTGCATTATGCCTCAGTGTCCTGGCTTTGCTTCTTACCTTCCTTCTGTTACTCCTTGGAGTCCTTCTTTGAGGTGCTCTTCCTTAGACCTCCAGGTAAGCTTCTCTATGCTGTCGAAAAATATGAACATCTTCCAGTCACCTCCATAAACCTATGTAATGTTGTATTATATCTTTTGCTAGTCTAGTACAGCAATAAATTAGACAAAGAGTCATTTGATATGTCAGCCTTTTTCCTTAAAGCTTTCTGAGAAATCTTTAGCAGCTATGAATGACTGTGTGAGTTCCACTGCTACTGAATTCTTGAGGCACACAATACAGCCAGAGTCTCCCATCACTACTCGGATGAACTCGTGGACTGTATTTGGAAAAGGACCAGACATGTGGAGGGGATCCAACAGGCTACCTCGGAAATTATTGCAAATTCCATTCAGAAGTGGTATAAAGTGAGGGAAGGAATAAGAATACCCTCCTTAGGGCAGAAGTGTGCCTTAATTACAGAATGCAAGAGACCACACGGTATGATGATGGGCTTCTTAGAATAATCAGAATTAATATCCAGCTCTTACATGCTGCTTTTTGTTAGAAGATTTCAAAGTGCTTCACCAGTGGCACAAAAATGATGATGCTTGGCCAAAACCAGCCAGTGGCAGGACCACAAATGCAAACCAGCTGTCCCAAGCATCCTGGGAGAGTGCGCTAGTTCCTAGCCATACTTTCTCCCATAAAAGGAATAAGAAATGAGTTAGGCATCTGACGTGTACCAACTGTAAATAAGCAGAAGGGCAGGTATGAATTCCTTCAGGGGCCACCTTCATAAAAAAAATCTGTCTTCTGTAGTTCTACAAACCCTTCTCCCAGGCGTGCACGGTAAAGGCTACATAACAAAGCTCCTTTGCCTATGTTCTCCCTCTATTTCTGCTTTAGTCTACCATAGCAGCCACTGCAGCTTGGGCACAGCTTAGAACAAGCCTAACCTGCAGGGAAGTAATTCCACTCATTTCTAACTTAAAGCAACACCAACTCCTTCTTTGTCTTGGTGTGAGCAGATGAGCAAATTCGGTGCAGTGATTGAGAGATTTTGTGACCTGCAATGTATTTTAACACCTTTTCAACATGAGATGACCACACA
>NW_009734281.1:16415-27779 GCF_000703405.1 Apaloderma vittatum
CTCTTTCCAGGTCTATTTGATTGTGCTCTCAGAAGCTGTAAACAGGGACACAATAACAATCTTTCGTCTGCATGGAGCTTTGCTCTGCATTATTCATACATTTCCTGTTTCACACACTTATGTCAGTCCTCATTCAGGCAAAATTCATGTTAAATGATTCACGCTCTCTTTTCTCTGTGTGTCTTTCTCTTTTACTCTGTCTTTGAAATGGGAATGAGAGGAAAAAAATGTAAAAAAAAAGAAGAACCTGTGATTAGACTTCTCTCTGCCTGTTTCCATCCTCCCTCCCCAGTCAGACCCCAATTCTCAATGACATCTCTATCTGGTCTCTTGATTTTGGCCTGTCTGATGCAGAAGAAAATGGAGAAGAGGAGCCATTGTTAAAAATTCCCATCAGTATTGTCCGTTATGCACTGATTAATCTTAATTGCTGAGATTAAAGAAAGAAACCCCTCATCTGTGCATCCTTTTTGCCCCCATCAGAGATCTGCACTATCTTCTATTTCTCCTTTCCCTGTTTTCTGCCCTGCCCTCGGGACATTTGCCCTGAGAAACTTTCACACCTGTATTAGGAGAATCTGAAGGATATTTCTGGCAACTGCTCCAGGACTTTACACTTGCTGTGGGCTGTGTAGTTCTGTCTTGCTACTTTCATTACTTTATATTCATATGGGATTAATAAAAGGGCCAGCAAGAAGGCATGACTTGTGGCATTCTCTACACAGGGATGAATCCCAGCTTTGTGGTTAGTCTTTTTTCAATTTGCATATGATGCAGCTGAATGCCTTAACCCCCAGTTGCCTGACTGTAACTCTCCAACATTACATCAAGAGATGACTGAGGTGCTCCCATTGCTTGCTGGGGCCTGCCTTCACTGGCACATCCATTTGCCCCACAGAGAAGCTGTCAAAGGCCAGGGATGATTTTAGATTACCATACGTGCCAGTGTCCAGACTGCATTTTTCTGTCTTAATGTAGCTAAAAGGTTGCAGCCATTCCTCTCAAAGCAGAAATCCCTGACTGTCATCTATGAATTATGTCACACTCAGCGTGCTCTGAAGCACGGCATCAGGGGATGTACTCTAAGTGCACTAAGAAACTGAAACTGCTGCAGAATGCAGACAACTGCCAGCTAAATAGACTTTCTCACTGGGAACTACCAGTGCTCGCCAAACTGCAGTGGGTGGCCATTGCTTTTCTTGGGGAATGTGAAAAGTTTGTTTGGTTCAATAGAGCCCTGAGTGAGACCTGTGTAACGGAGAGATATCTACCTCCCACTGAGATCCTGCGGCCCATAGCCAGCAGAGGCGCTTCCGCTGATGCTCTGCCCATACAGGCAAGGGGACTGAGTGCTCCTGGCAGGGCAATCCCCATAAAAGAGTCTTAGTTTAGAGATTTTTTTCCTCCTTCTGGTCATGAAATATATTTATATTTTACATTTCGTCTATTGTATTTTGCCACAAAAGCCACCCACTTTACTGGGCATCTGGAGCCAGAATTCTCCTGCCAGTTTAGTGCAATTATTCTGTTACCTTTTCTCTGACATTGGCCCATGTCAGAGGCTTATGGGGAAGGTGGAGACACAGTACTGAGGACAGATGGCTTGAGTATGAGAATGCTTTCAGTAATATAGACAGTAGTTTTCAATTACAGAATTTTGGTTTGTGTGGACTTTGTAATGTCGCTGAGAAATTAACCTTCTTAAGGATTTTCAGTATATCTACTTGTTTTCTAGAAATTAAGCAGGTATGGCCTTTTGCATTGAGGAAATTAGAAATAAAGCAAGCAAAAAAGATTGATTTGAATATTTTTTCTGATATTGATAGTAAAAGCTTTTCATTTTTTTCATATGCTTCCTGGTTAAAGCCTTTTGAAACAATGTGAACATTTCCCTGTGATCTTTACCATGTAGATACCTGTATGCACATCACGGTGCTTTTCCACATTAGCCAATTTTTCTAGCAGCGTCAGTCAAAGGAAGCTGCCTGGTGCCAGGGGAGCTGTATAATTGCGAAACTGTGAAGCAAGACAAACCAAGAGGAATGGGAATTGTTCTATCCCTTCGCACACCAAGAGGAATGGGAACTGTTTTGTCCACTCCCAACCCCGCCCTATTCTGGGCAACTTCATTTTCAGGGTGATGATTATCCTGACGGCTGGGTCAGCTCAGTTGGGCTTGCCCTTGCTGGATTATATCAATTAGTCTTAATGTCTGTTGCTCGTGGTGATGCACATTTCTGAGTGGCTTCTTGGTTCAGTTCAGGTGTGGGATCCTCTTTTATCTGGTTAGGATCAGCTTCATGCTGGCCTCCAGCAACGGGTGGACTAGTTTCCTGGGCCTGCCTGTCTCTGCAATCGCTACACCTGCCTGTTTCTCTGGGGTGAGGGGGAAACGCTAACATTTGTGATGATTCGCCTCCCCCCCCCACCTTCGCATTCAGAAGCCCTCCAGGGGCCCAAATCCATCTTTCACACTGAGCAGCAACGCTGGGGAAGGGGAGGGGAGGGACTGCAGCCTGATTTCCAGGGGGACTGCACTGCTCATCAAAGGGACTGTATCCAGGCAACCTGCTTCCCCTGCCTGAGACAAGCACACACAGCTGGGACTGGAAAACTAAGAAGAAGCTACTGTAAAGAGCGGGCTACAGGGAGGAGGGGCAGGGGAGATATAGTGCAGGGGGAGCCATGCTATTTTGATCAGGTTATTTCTGCCCTGGCATCAGCGTGACACTAGGCCTGACTACAGTAGCCAGTGGAACCACCCAGCTGCTTCTTTTTGGGTCCCCACCAAGACAAGGGAAAGGAAGCAGCTTGTTCACCTTCTCACAGGGCTGGGATAGGGAGAGCCTTGCCCTGCCTCTTACATGAGCCATTCCCCAAGTCCTGTGGGAGGAGGAGGAGAGTGCATCTTAGCACTGCCTTTCCGGGCACAGTGAGGAGACATCCTGTATTGTTTGGAAAGCTCAAATCCTGCACGTGTTAAGGGCCAAACCCATCAAGAAGTGGACAGACACACTGGCACATGCAGGTGGAGATGCCATGAGCCCTTGGAGCACCCCACGCTCAGGTCCTCCACAGCCAAGCACCTCAGGAGTTAGTACTTTATTTTTGCCTGAGTGACACTTGCATCACTTTCAACCGGCACCTGGTGTGATGGAGGACTCCTGCTTTGACCAAGATCTGAGGATTTGGGCCCAGCTTCAGACCTTACCTGATGCTTTACCAGCCAGAAGCCAGGGCAGGTTACCAGCAGCTCTGCAAAGCACAGGAAAAGCATCTCCATGGTGGCTGTCTAAATTCTGTCCCTAAAGACTAAGATCATCTTTCTCCAGGACACAGCACCCTACCATTGGCCAGCTGTTCACCCTGCACGGGCAGCTCCCATCCGATGGGAAGGTAAGATGTGTCCTCTAAGGGGAGCTGCCTACGTGCCTTCTCCAGGCACTTGTAGCACATGGGGCTGCCTTTGACACGTAGGGTCTTGCCAGTGGAAGATGAAGGCCAGAGTCCTCTGGTGAGAGATCCTCCAGGTCTGCAATCTGAGGAAAGTAAAATTGCTCTCCATTTCTGTTTCCTCTTTTTCTCAGTCATGCTTCAACAGTGCACATCCTCCTTCATCTCACTTAACCCCCTTTCTATCCCACAACTCTCTTTACCCTGTTTCTCCATCTCTTTTCCTACTCTGCTCTCTCCTCTTTTCTCCTTTGCTTCCTTCACATGCAACTTCAGACCTGAGTCCCATCACCCTGTCTGCATGGGCTGGCACGCCTGCTTAATAAGGCCAGGAGGGGCTCCTACCCAAGGCCCAGGCATTTCCTGACCTTTCAAGTGCTTCTCCCGGAGGAGTACCTCAGTTGCCTGCCCTTTGACTTTTTTCAGTGCTTTTTAACCTGTGACTGAGTAGCTTGCAAAGTGCCATTTGCCAAGAGGAGAGAAATAAGGGCAGGAGGAAGGGGGGCCTTGGAAAGAGCATTAAGGAGCTAAAAATAACCGTGGGTCAACTCTGAATGAGCCTCAGGCACTTCTCCTCCCCCAGCCCCCAGCTGATGCTGCAGTCAAAGAGAGGACAAGCAGCCATGAAGAATTCTCTCTGTCTTCAGCAGCAGCTCCTCTCCCTTCCCTCAGGGCATCCCTGCTGCCAGGACCGAGATTGCCACACTGCTATAGAAAGAGGAAAACAAAACAAATGAAAAGGAATCTGCCCCAAAATAACCCCTCTGCCTCCTGGCACCATGTCAGCCACAGAAAGTTTTGTGATTCAGAGATGTTAGGCAGGAAAAGACCTATTAGTTCCCATCCACTCTCCAACCAGGGGGGTTGGGAGAAGGAGAGGTTAGTGCCAGATTTTCCCCTCCAGCCTATTATTTTGGTCAAATATATTCAGATAGGAAATTCTTCTTAGGCCCAGTAGACAGAGACACAGCTCTCAACAACCTGTCCACTTTGAACACAGTAGCAGTGAGCTCTGTCACCCTTTTGGGGATCCATCCAGGACTGATTCAGAACAGCATATAGGGATGAAGCGACGAAGATTACAAAGCACCATGACATAACATATGGTGTTGGGGAAGATCTAACTAAGGAAATAAAACGAAATATAAAGACTTGATATAGTTTGATTGTCCTAACCCATGACTTGTGTGAGTAATAGTTTCAACAGCTTGCATGAGCATTAAGCAGGAGTAAGAAACACAAAGCAGAGCCAGGTGTTTCTAACATGGTTGGGGAAATGACAGTAGTACTAATAATTTAAACACATTACAAATAATACTGTAGAAAACTACATTTAAGTGTAAAGATTGCAAAGCGCAGCACTCAAAGAGGTGAGAAATGCATGTGTAGCAATCCAGTCTTTTACTCATTTCCCTTCCCTGAGACCCCTGCCTATTCAATATATCAGGTGTCCTGAAGTGTTCAGCAAACGAGGACATCATCAACCTTCCTTCCAGCCTAGCGAATTGAACCAAACTCAGATTTCAACGTCTAGCTTCCCTCTCCAGTCTTCTTACAGCCTGAGATTATGAACAAGGGGTTTAGTCCCATTAGAGGGCTCGATGTTTTTTCAAACACACGTACCACTAAAGACAGTAACGTACACCTTGCCAGTGGATTTCACAGCTGTAAGGTGACAGATGAGAAATGTCAGCTTGCAGACATAATGAATTCTGATCCAGATTCCATAGGAGAATGCTTCTGTGATTGCATATGCTTTTCCCTGCTTCATCCATGTTCCTGTGACCCTTCTGCTGTCACTCACCTGCTTCCCCATCCCTCCTGCTATTTTCTACCCCATCTTCTTGTCTGTCCCTGCCATCCAACTGCTGCTCCCCTCATGCTCTGAAACTGTATAGAGAGAGCTTAAAATGGGACCCAAAGGACACTAGCCAAGCGGCGAGGATGGAGGTAATAGTGATGAGAACCATAATCACATAGATTTGCCGTGTATGGTGCTACATGCTGGGATTAACTTCAGAGTTTGGGGAGCTTTGTTTCTATAACTATTTATGTTATGAAATCAAAACAGATCAGCAGCTCTGCAGCGGGGAGGGGAAGTGAGTGAGATCCTCACAACTCTTGTGGATTCCCTTCCCCTTGACAATAAAATGAGATAGAATAAAAATGACTACAGAATTGGCTACTTTCTGTGTGTTGTCAGCCTGCTGAGCACTGTACAGTCATGGAGGAAAACAGTCTCTGCATAGGAAGTTCAGACACGCTGAGGCTTCCCAGCTCTTGGGGCAAGGACATTCCCACTCTGTTCCCCGAATCTTCCCTAACAGCCCTGCTGACACCTTGCGCACATCCACTGATATGATATAAAGGTGCAGAAAACCAGACCAAGTACCTGCCGGGACTTGTGGACACCTCTGCAGGCAGGGCTAGCTCAGACAGAGCACGGAGAAGGGACAAAATGGTCCAGTAATTATGGTGAGGGAGACGATAAGATGTTATGGTGAACAGGCCTAGAGAGGACCCCAGAGGAGGATGTGGAGCGTCTCATCAGAAAGCCTCAGGAAGAGTTCAGCTAACATTTACCAGAAACGCTAGCCTGTGAGGAGTAAGGGAACGAATGGAATGATCTTCTAAACTTACCTTCCAATCCTGTGACCAGCCTAACTAATCTCAGGCACTGGTTTAAAGAATGCCCTTACAAGACGCTTCCTGTATTTATTTTCTCTTGTATTTTAAAAAGAGACTTCTAGCCCTAAGAAAGTACTGTTTGACATGGCTGGGGAAGTGCAGAGCTGAAGCCAAGTCTGTGACAAAACCCCTACTCAATATTTTCAATTCCCAGTACCTGAAACTGGAAGGCTGCCATTCTCCTCTAATCCCAGAGCACAAACCACACCAGCCTTTTCCCACTGCAACTTCATTAAGATACCACTCTTCTCTTTTTTTCAGAAAGGCAACCTGAACTGTATCAATGAGCAGCCTGGTGTCCAGCAGAGAAGTGTGACTCATTCTTTCTTTGTCACAGTCACAAAAGCCACTATAGGACATGTTGCCCCTGATGGTGGGAGACAGGAGAGGATGACCCAGAAGGTCGTCATAGAAAAGCCTTTCTTCCAGTCCTGTGTTCCTTGCCCAATGAAACAGAGAGAGGAACAATGTTTTCAGTGTTGAGAGAGAGAGCATCAAGAGACTTGAATTTGTCCCTGCCTTGCCACTGACTGTGTAGGGTTTAATGTATCCCTTCCATTACTTTACCTGTAAAACGCAGGCAGTAAAATGCACTGAGCACAAGGAAACAGTAGAATTCAATGAACAGATAATTGTGTATCTCGGGAACAAAGTATACATTTCTAATTAACTGAAAGGATCATTCTTTATTACCACCCGCCTTTGTAAAGCACTTGGATTGTTCAGAAAGAAACATATGACACGCAGTTAGCAGTACACATTATTACATTATGATTTCATCCTACTATTCTATATACCAGCATATTTATAATATGCCACTTGCTTTCAGTTTTAGGTGAGGAATGCACAGTATTGAACTCAAATTAATGAACTCAAAATACTTTACACTATGTACTTCTAATTAGAAATGCTACAGATGATTTCCAAAATGATATTGTTAACAAAACAACATATGGCTTGCCGTGTTCACAAGCTTTTCAGTGCTGCAGTTGGCAATACTGTTTGGGATCCCCAAGACAAAAGATGTTAAATAAATATCAATGCAAAAGTATTTCAACAGTTTCTCTTGCCGACAAAAGCCCCAAGGCTTGCTGCATACTTAGCTTAGTTGTTTATTTATTACTTTTACTATTTTTATTATCACTGTTTTTAAAAAGTCAAATAATACAACATATTAATTATGATTACAGATTTTCTGATGTATTTCCTTTAGGATGCAAACTGAATCTCAATGACTACCTCCAGTTTATGTAGTTAATTTCTACCTTCTCCACTTCCCCTCCCATTTCAGCTGGATATAATCTGATTCCTCCCTTCCTTAAACAACGATGCAAATGCTGCTCTGTACTGTTAAGTAATTGTAATTTTCAGCCCTAAGAATGATCAAATTTCAGCAATGGGATAAGCAATCTCTTATTTTACTTTTAAACAATTGCTATATTTCAAATTAGAATGCTTACCTAAAGAATTACTTTTCAAATATTTGCACTTAGCAATCCTTATCCCTTCTCTTTTCACTTCTTTCTAGTCCAGATTCCCTGGTCTAACTGCGAGGGAACCTGATCTAACTGGGAAGTTATGGAACCACAAAGTGGCTTTAAGCTACTCAAACACTTAAGTAATTCTGGGGCTAGTGGAGAGTCAGTTTAGCTCCTGGATATTATGCCAGTGGCATCACTCACCCAGGACAGGGCAGAGCTAGGAGATGGGACGTGCAGATCTGAGCCTGCATGGGCCAAGGGAAGAGAAATCATGCACCAAACTATGAGTGGGAAGCACAGTTGAGGGATGAAGGGGCAGCTGTAAAAAACAAAGATTTCTGGAGGCAGTTTTTAACTGCTGGTTTGAGAATCAACTGTGATTTCCACAGCCATGTCTACCAAACTGGACTGAACCACCTCCAGCATAGAAAAAGCCTCAGGGAGGAGATGAAAAGTTTAATTAATTAATGTTTGTAAAATGCTTTGAGACCCTCAGATGGAACACACCAGAGAAGTAGAGAGACTTAATTATTTTTACCGTTGATATTATGGGGGGGGTGTTAACTGCTTCTTATTGGGATACTAGAGTCCTTTCATTCTTTTTAAGTTGGATCTCCTCCTTACGGTATCTGAGACCTAAGAACAGCTTAAGAGAAATGGTAAAATGATAATCTCAGTTAGTTGGTTTGTAATAACAACTTTCCAGGGTTATTTGTTCAATGAATGCAGTTGGACAACATTATGTCAGATCTGCCATTAAACAGGAATCGGGCTATGGCACCAGCACGCCTTAAACCACTCACTGAATTGTGCCTTTGTCTCCTGCCCTGGCAGTTCCTTTTCCCTTATTTCCCTTTACATGATTTTGCAAGGGGAAAACATAGCTATTAGCTAAATAGCAGCAAAAAATTCACACTGACATTATCAGAGCTAACCCCCTGAATAAGCACAAGGAGATATTGGCTAGCTTAGCAGGACAGGAAAACAGACTCCAGATCCTTTCACCTCCATGTCACCAGGTCCAGCCGGGTCTAGATTGATAGTTGCAGAAATGCCATTTGACAGTTTTTTGGCACTCTGGACCAAATGAACTGGGCAAGGGAAGGATGGAAAAATCTCAGCCCGAGTCCCACTGGGACAAGTATCAACACCACAAATGGCACTGCTTGCCAGCTCAGAAAAGAGGCCATTACATTCCTCAGACACATTACTTCCATGAGGGCAGGAGCAATAATGTCAAGGCCATGTTAAAGAAACTCGCCCTGTCCTGCATGTACCTTTTAGACTCTAAAATTAACTGAGTGCCTTCCATCAGAAAAACACTCACTTTAAAGAGCAGAGGAGAGACAGTGGGTATCAGCCAGGCAGGGAGAATTTTATTTGCAGGCAGCTTCCTGAAAGTAGCTGCTCTTAGGAGTGTGCCTCAGGAAAGGAATGGGATTTACTGCTCGTAACAATCTGTCATAACTCAGCATTACTAAAATACTTCTGCACCCCAGCATTGTATCCATCCCTAGTTTGTTTGCTGCATGAAGCATGGCTCATTTGGAACAAAACATGGCCAGACAGAGGAAGCCAACTCTCAAAGTTACAATATCTTAAGACCCTTGTGTCCTCCCTGTGTCACCTGAGCATGACTTTGTCCTTGACATATTTTTCCTTTTGATACCCTGATGAGGTGCCCCTTCAAATGCTGTAGTCAGCACGGATCTTGCTCCAGTTGCAGATGTGCCTCGTGTGAACAAGTCTGGTTTTTTTAAAACAACTGTGTTTGGCATGGCCGTGAGTGAACTGTGTGGTTCTGGTACTCTGAAGTAGGAGAGAAAAAGCTGACCAGCTCAAACTTTCTGTTCCCTCACAGTCTGATGGCTGTGCTAGCTTGTGGTTGTGTCAATGCAGTCACAAGGCCCACATGAAGTGTAATATCTCAAAGAACAACAGTTATCAAAGGGTATGTCACTTCTACTTCTGATGGGAATGCAGGACTGGCTCAGAACAATGTGAAGAAGGACTATTGCTGGAATCACTTAAACAGAGATGGGGATATTTCTCTCCCTAAGGTGGAATTGGCTAGATTCCAAAGCGTAACGCTGAGAAAAGGTGAGCAGATTTCCCATGAATCAAGAATTCTCATGGTGGCATGTGCTGCAAACATGTTCTGGCCACTTTCTTCTGCTGTTCCACCCTGCCATCAAAGGAATCACTGAGATCTCGGTACAGCATCAGGGTACAGCAAGAGAACAGAGGTAAGTGTTGCAAAACCATGGAACCAAAACCAAGGCCTGAATTTGCATTGAGGCTGCCTTAAGATTTATCACTTGTAATGAAGTGATAATCCACTTTCTGACATTCACTAGGAAGGTTAAATGAATGAAGAGAGAAAGAATTCAGCTGATCTTGGCCCACAGTTCCTTATGGAGTCCATATCTGATAAATTAGGTGTGTTATGTGGGTTGGAGAGCCCTGTTTTTTTTCTACAAGGTGTAAGACCACAGCAGGAAGACCTCTCTGAAGTTTCTTTTTACTGCAGAAGTCCAAATCTGAGCAATTCAGGACTCATTATTTCCTTGCATCTGTAGTGGTTTGAGTCCTGGATGAAACGGATTTACTCCTTGCAGGCTGACAGGATGGTAAAATTCACAGGTTAAAGCTTTGAAACTCAGGCACAGCAGCAACAGTCAGGCATAACCAAAGTGCTGTCTAACCACTTCCACGTTGGAAGGGGCAGAAGGAAGGCCCCAGCCACATTCCTCCACAGGAGCACCTGGATGGCCACAGCTCTTCCACAGCCACACTCATGGGCAGATATACAGCCCTGACCCAAGCCCAAACTACAGTTAGACCTTTTTATTAGATGAAGAACTGAAGCATGGAGGAAGAGGGACCCAGATTCAAAAGCTATTTAGACACCTAATGATGCAGATAGATGCCAGCTGGTATGTTCAGGAAACATTGTTTGGCAGCTAAGAGATCAGTAACGATCTGCCCCAGATCAGCCTACAACCAAGCAGAAAATCATAGGAGTTCAAGACAAGCAGAGGTCACCATGAGAACAGCAAGCTGCTGGGTGTCAGCTGCTCCACAAGAAGCACCTCCATGCACCCTCCTCTCCTTTGGAAAACATAAGGTAGTGTGAGGCAGCTTGTCCATCAACAGAAGGGGAGTGAACTGTCTCAAGTTTAACATGGCATAAAAGAGTGTAAATGGATATGGCCCTTCTAGTCTCTGGACACAAAGATGGTGTACAAGCGGAGCATTACAGTTCCTAGAAAGAAAACTCAACAAACTCAGAAAATAAAACATTCTGACCTACTTTCACCTCCATTAACCTACTCCTTCCTTAAAAGCTTAAGTAGATACGGTTCCTTGTTGCTAGGCTCTCAGCAGCAGGATTTGACGTCCAGGGATTCCAGCTACGCTCAGCAAAGGAAGGTGTCGTGGTGCCCTAGATACAAAGACTGTGTCTCTCACCCCTACTCTCAAAAACAGGGGCTGATAGCTTGAATGCTCAACTTTTGTGAAAGCCTATAAGCAGAGAGACCGGTCTCTGAGCACCCAGAACAAAGCCCACTAAACCTTCATGGGTCACAGCCAGGCCTTTCAGTGCTGGGGGCACCACTGAACTTTGGCTAACTCACCAGCTCAGCGTAAATAAGGATGATAACATGGTAGTGTCTGACGTACCAGGGAGATGGATATGCAGTGGATGAAGGCGAGGCCGAAAATGCAGATGTACTTGACC
>NW_009734281.1:27810-28406 GCF_000703405.1 Apaloderma vittatum
AAGGTCCTATGAGGACTTTCAACTCGTACCCTGTCTCAGAGCACTGCTGGCCTGGCTTCGAATATGGGAAGGCAAAAGGAGATGCACAGGGTTTTAACAACAAAGTGTGTTTGTAGTTCCACTAGAGCTGAATCCAGGAAATGTCATTGTTCACAGCGTGGGCTGTGACCCCCGCAGCCTGCTTTGGAGGCAGTGACCTCTGCCAAATGGTGACAGAACTCAGCTCTTAGGTTCAGCCTAATCCTGACCTGCAGCTCCACCTTTTAGCCCCTGGCTTCCCAAATCGCTTTGACAAGACACTGAACTCCTGACCTGCGGAATCCTCTTTTATTCTAGTCCTTATCTCCCTCTGTCTCTATCTATCATTTCATCACTCTGAGCTCTGCCAAAGCCTCTCACTCGAGATCTGTGACACCCTTCTTATTCCAATACTGAATATTAGTATTAGCAATACCATTCTCAGCAGTAAACTCCTCTGTCTGACCATTGCCAGCACTCCTTGACCCCAACGATACCTGGTTTTGTTAGCCACACTGATCCGTTGAACTACAGCCCCCCCCCCCCCCCTTTTCAACGCGTCTTCTTACAGCCGGTCG
>NW_009734281.1:28437-35319 GCF_000703405.1 Apaloderma vittatum
CGCCCTTCCTCCAGCTGTGTTGATGCACCTCCCTCCTAAGAGCCTCTCAGCATACTTTATTCATAACGGCTACAGCCTGCAAAGATGCTGAAACAGGAAGCCAAATGACTGCTGTGCGACCTTGGGAATGCAAATTCCATGTGTTCGCGAAGTCAAAGCAAGCCATTTCCTTCCCCAGCCCCTCCTCCCTCCGCAGGCATGCAAGCCCACAGCTAATGGGAAAACACACAGGCCCACACAAAGCTTTGTCGATGCTAATTGCCAGGAGCTGAGGCCCAGTCATCCTGTTGACTAATTTGTCAGCCGCTGCTGACTCAGCAATCTGGGGGGACAGTTTCTCTCTAGCACTCAAGTGCATTGGGAAGTAAATAGCTCTTATTGTTCTTTCCTTCCCTTCACTCCCCTGTCTGTATTTGTGGACAATTCCTGCCCTGGGCTTGACCTTGGCTGCAGCAGTGACTGGAGGGCCAGGATTGCCATGGCCAGGGAGGCTCTCATTAGGCTCTAGTGGAAAGCAGGCTCACTGATGGTAGGAGAGAGAGGGGGGAACGTGTGACCTGATCTGGAAATAGCATGTGCCTGAGCAGGCCAGGGCAGAGAGGAGAGGGCTGACCTGAATTACGTGCGTTGCGTGGGGTAAGGACAAGTGAGATCAACAAAGCAGACGCTGTCTGGAACAAACCTCCCTAAACCTGCCTGAAATACGCAGGGCTTCCTCACTGAGCACTGCCTCTGCCCTTTGCTTGAACAGCAGATCTGGGCGTGAGCCCAGGCAAAAGTCCTCTGGGCCAAAGGGAGAAACTGCTGCCGGCGAGCCTCAGACGACACGGGAGGAGGCAGAGGCGTCCCAGGACCGATGTCGCAGGCAGGAGGACAGATACCGGCAGCCCCTCCATGCAGCACGCTGCAGTTCTGCACAGAGTGCAACCGGCATCCCACACCCTGGCCGTGTAAGGACCCGTCTGTGGAAAAGGTTACCTGAAAATGAGAGGCACAGGAGGCAGAGGGAGTGACAAAAGACAGGGCCCTGTGGAATTCCCTTTTCTCCACATGGCTCATGGAGAATGGTGCCCCAGAGGGCACAGTGGGACAGCCCACATAGCACATGCACAGCTACCCCAATGCACAGCTGCCAAAAACATGCGTGTTCCCTCGCTGCACCACAGCTGCGTGAGCCCAGGCACACTTCTACAGAGCACACATCTCCATGGAGCGAGGAACGCTGCCACGCACTAACAGCTATCTCACATGCACCCCTTTATTTGTACATGGGCACACTGGTGTGGTGTACCTCTGTCCCGAGCATACCCCTTGGAGCGCCCAGCTCTGCCCACAGGCCCACCTTGGTCTGTCCCTGACTGAGTAGTTCTGTCAGCGCTGTGAAACTTCGACTCAGCTGAGAGCAGCAGAGTCAAATCCTCTGCTGGAGATGGGCAAGCCGCACGCAGTTCTGCAGTCACTGTGGAGGGAGTGCTGTGCATGCGTAATAATCGTTGGCAGCATGGTACAGCTAAGGATTCTGCTGGAGTTTCGTCTCGAGCCGATTAAATAATTCATTATCAATAACACTGTCAATTTTGGCAATATTTTCACTGAATAAATATTCTCAAACACGTTTCCATTATTCAGCCAGCTTTGGCTCTGTCCCATTCCATTTAATATGCAGCTCTATCGGACTTTGTTCCCAGGTAGGGAAAAAAGCTGGATCCTGTAAGACACGTGGTAAGTTTCAGTCAGTTTTTGCAATCAGCAGGTGGCATTTATCTATCTTTGTGAGAAGGAGCTTTGTTATGCAATGTTTTCCTAACCAGTCTGGGAATCCAAAGGTGTTTATTAAGAGACATAGGCATTTACAGTATGTACAACTTCTGTCTGTGCATTTTCTTTAAATTCTTTGGTTTGTAGCTTCTCAGAAATAGTGATTTTGCTCTTTTGCACTTTGACCCGCAAGCCCTGCTGATTGTAAACAGACTATTTTGAACAAACGACTCTTCTTTTGGAGGGTATCCTGAATGTCAATAACATGAGTGGGTCCTGGGAAGATAGCAGGCATGTTTCTTTCCCTGTTTTGAGAAGGCTTTAGGAAACAAACCTATCTTTCTCCTGCTGCCAAACCAGATATGAAATAAAACTTTGTAGAATAGTCCTGTGCTTTCTTCTAAACATGCTCAGTATAGCCTGCTCTGTTCCTGACTTGCATGAGTCTAGATTGTTGTTAGGCTGTTAAATAACTTGCTTTTATTCCAGGCCTTCTGAAGTGTACCTTTGCCATCTCTTTCTGTCTATATGTTTCGTTACAAATTTCTCTCCTCCTGGGAATTTCTCTGCTCTGCTAGTGAGCCTGCATCCTTTTATATAGATCATAAAGAGCTCATGGACTCCCGAGAAGTTCAGAAGCCTATAACGAAAAACTCGAAAAATAATAATTCAACCACATAAAAATACTGAGAGGCTCTCATTTCTATTGAGGACAAATCACAGAAATGTGGCTCTTCTAAGCTAAACCCATTTTGAAACAGGATGTTCCAACAAATCACTGGAAGACTTTCTCGGAGATAAAAACCTTCTCAGTTTCCAGACATCTCCTTTATTAAATGCCTCATCCAGTTCATTGCAATCTCTCCATATTAGGCATAATACCAAGCACTAAAATACAACAGATAGAGAAAAAGATGAGACTGATGAAGTTGGGATCTGAATTGTCAGAGAAAATTACTGTATTATGTTAAATTGGACTTATGGCCACAGTCCCATAAAAGTGGATGGTTATCACAGAGAGAGACAGGCTCTTAGTCTTGGCTATATTCTATGTATGTATTAAGCCTAAGACAGAGGTGGCCTTAAACTACCTTTGGTGTCATAAGCCACAGTGTGCTGGGTTCTCTGATGTAAATTAGAGCAGCCCAGTGAGTCTCACTAAAGGGGCTTGATTTTTTCTAGAGATGTGTATTCGTCACATACAGGGAATCAGGTCCCTGTACCTTGGCTGGGTTCATGTAGCCTGGCAGTAAGACATGTGCCACAGCACATCTCTCTGTCTGGAGAAGTGAGATCCTATAGAAGTCTCAGGCCTAGGCTGGAGACCCATCTATTCACCGCTGCAGCGCTGCAACCCGTGCCTGCTTGACCAGCCTCCGAGGGTGAGAGCAACGAGCTCCTTGGACGGCTGGGTAAATCAAGGGTTAGAGCAGACTGTCTTTTATTTCTACTGCAAAACATGTTCCAGTTTTCCAAATAAATGTTAGTTCGCATTTGTTTCCTTTCCTGAGCATGCAGGATGCTTCTCTAATGTGTGAAGAACGCATGGAAAAGGAAAAACCTTCCTTTTTTATTTTAATGTGGCTACATTATCTGTTTTATCTATGAAAGAAAATAGCTTCTTCAACTATCAGCTTCTCATGTGGAAATTATAATTGGCATCAAAAATTTGGAGCGCAACAGAAAGAGATGAGGACATAACCCAGAAGTGCTAAAGTCTCTTTCTCCTTCTCCCTATCTTTTTACTTCCATTTTCCTCTACATTCTCTTACTTTCTCTTTAATAGGAATCAAGGATTCCAATAACACAAATTTTAGCACTGAAGACATCTGTAAAAGCCAGGTAATTTGGATCCAGGGCTCTATACCTCCTACTTAGCTTCTATTTTAGTTACTGCTGACATATCCTTCAGTCTCAGCAGGGGATTAAGCACACAGGTTACCAGACGATTCTGTCCACTCAGTATAAACCTGCATCACTGGGTTCCCACCCCTTTGCTTCCACTTGAGTGAGCTGCAGCCTCTCCCTCCTCCTTTTTCTACATGTGATAGTGTATCCCAAAGGAGTTGAGTAGTGCATTGTCCCCTTCCCGCCGCTGAGGAATGAGGTTGCTAAATGATATTATTAGGTCCCATTCTGCTCTGTGACTGTCTAAAATTAAAGGCCTTTCCTGTCTGAACAGGTTTGCAAAATCGGGAGTTCTGCTGTTGTTACGGAAAAGTCTAGGAAAGTCTTGGGAGGCAATAGCAAACCAGGCAAAACTCTGCATAAGGGACTTTTCTGAAGGAGGGAAGAGGAGGCGGTACAACTCCTGCAGATTTAGGAGACAAGCAAGCAGCTTCTCATGAAAGAAAACAAGGAATTTCACTGGAAACTGCAAGGTCATCAGGCTTCATGGTTTCCTTGGCTGGAACAGAGAGTCCCTCAGTCTCTCCTGCCACTTCCCAAAGGGACCCCAATGAACCACTAAAGAGCAACATGAGATACTTCTTTGGGTGACCGTGCTTCTGGCAGCGCGGTGCTGGGGAAGGCTGAAAGGTCAGTGGGAAGCTGACCCCACTTCTGGGGTGCTGTGCTGAAGTGGGGACAGCCACGCTGCACTGCAGAACTGACTCATTTGTTCTGCACCACCAACCAGCAGCATTTTGGAGGAACTCATCTAGGAACGGTATCTAAGCACCAAAATAACATTAAACCATGGGCTACATTGGTCCCTAAAGCCCCTTCTCCACTTAGTTTTCTCTGAGGGATGTCTTTTTCCTCCTGATTTTGTCCTCTCCTCTTGCTGCCCTCCCTGTGTTCCCCTCTGGCGTGCTCTCTGTGGGACCTCGGGCACCCTCTCACTGCCTCTGGTTTGCCATCTGGGGTTAGTAACACCAACCTCCATCCTGTAGGGATGGGCTTGTGGGGGTAATATTTGGTGAATTCATGTCTACAAGCACTTTGAGTTTCTCTTATGGCCTCACTAGAGAATAGATGACTATTTTGATGCTGCTCTCTCTCCCTCAGGCCACTTTGCAGGCTCGAGTCAGCGTGACGCCCTCCTTAAGCTTCTCGTGCTCTTTATACAGGGACATGATGGTTCCAGCAGAGCCTTCCTCACTGAGGCTATTTCTGTATCAGAGTTGCTGCACGCTAGGCTCTCTAAATCCGGTGCAATCCAGGAAGAGGTGATTCCTCCTCAGCCTGCCCTGCTCACAGCAGGTTGTCACCTACTCTGTGAACTGGGCCAGATGCTGTGCAGCAGCTTTGCTTTTACTTGGGGAATTACATGCTAAAATGGTTCCTCCTTCCCATCCCCCATCCCTCCAGTCACAAAAACAAGCAAATGCTTGTGAGCTAATCCTGTGCAGAGACTTTATTAAATAACCACAACGGGTACTGGTGGCTGGTTTGGGGTTGCTTTTTTTTTTGCATTTGCTATCTTTGGAAAGCTAATCCTCTGGAGTTCACCCAGCATTTCAGTCACCTCCAAATAACACTTACTAATAATCTTAATAAATCCATCTCCTAAGCAGCAGCCACTACTGCCTGGCACTGAAGTACACAGAACACCTCAGCAGCTCTGCTTCAGCTGACACCCTTGTTTATCCTGATCGTAAATGAAAAGGAGCACTTGCTCCGTGGTTCTCAAATCTCCCCGAATGGCTCCTTTGGGCAGCGTGACTGAACTCGGCAGTGAAGGGGAAGGCAGTCAGGAGGATGTAACTTGCAGGCTTCCTCTCTTCCTCTGCCCTGTTCCAAACCAGCTGCTGAGCACTTCTGACAAGGCTGCTCGTATCTGGGGTAGGAGAGCCATACTAGATGCATGCATGGCCTTAAACACAGCTAAACCCCTTGATTTCTGTGGAAAAACTAAAGCTCCCCATCAAAATAATGGTCCTAAATCAAAGCCCTGGGGACATATTCTCCATATTTTTGGTGTCTGGTCTGGTACTCGTGGCAAGAGATGGCATGTCAGGATATAACGATTCTATTCTCTAATTCATTGACTCTGTATGTGTGTGAAGTAACAAAAGCAGAGATCCATCAGGCACCAAGAATTAATTGTAAGCACTGTATGTGCTTCATGTGCGAATCTATCTAATTTTCCTAGGTTCCACAGCCTAATTTAGGTCTCTGAAAACAATGCAGTGCTCCTGTTTTCAACACTGTATTTCCCCATGTGCTTACAGACTCTCATGCCTTGTGGTGCTGAGGAGCTCAGTGCTGAGGGCATGCTCAACATGCTTCCTCCACTTTGCTCCCTAAGAACTTCAAACCAGCACGCAAGTTCCTATCAAATAAGTCTTCACACAGAGTCTCGGTTTCCTTCAAAACAACTCTATAAGAGGCACTGCTCTGCTTCAGTATTATTAACCCCTGGTGTTACTGATGGGAAAATTAAAGATCAGTATGAAATGACTAGTTTAATGCAGACAGACTAGTGGCAAATCAGGTACCAAGGTAGAAAAAATTACTGGAGATTTCATCCAGTAGATCCTGTGTCTGCACAGACGACATCTTTGAAGTTTTTTAGTTTAATGATTTAATCACATTTTATTGTATGCTCTGAAATATCTGGATGACAGATATTATGCATATTACCACTTTCACTCGTCTGTATGCCTCATTTAGTGTGGCTGACACTAGAGGCAGCTTCCTTATTGTGCCACTGGTGAAATCCAACGCTTGTTACAGTCTGGCTCCACTTTTTCTGACTGATTTTCAGTATTCTCTGTTTCACAGAGGGAGGAATCTTGGGAAAGATGCCAGGGTCTTGGCATTGATTACACTAATTGAGAAGTATGGTTCCACACCTCCCCAGCTGAAACTGATGGAGAAGTTTGTACCACTGATGCCCTGTAATACTGCAACTGGCACGGCAGGGGCTGGGCAGAAAGAGAGAATCCTATTTCTAGTACAAGCTCATCCTTACTTACCGCCATCGCTTCAGAGTCAAGGCAAGGTTAAGCCAAACACTAAGATAATTAAGAGGTTTGCAGTTTTTATCCTACATTAACCATTTGGCCTCACCCCTCCAAGCACCCAGTTAGGATTTTATCAGCTAAACCTTCTTCCAAGACCCTTGTGAGCCATTGGGGTCCTACAGATTTGGGGGGGGGGGGTGTTTTTTTTTGTCTT
>NW_009734281.1:35350-40063 GCF_000703405.1 Apaloderma vittatum
TGTGTTGTGCTCTGAGATTCTGAGTGCTGTAGGCTGGGGCCAAATGAAGGGGAGAGACGCTAAACCAAACTGCCCGCAGGAATTTGCTATGTTGAGGCCCACTATGAGTTAAAAAAAAAGGAAGAAAAGAAAGAGACAACTGTACAAGAAACACACTATGAAAAGGGGCCTGACTGTTTCTGCAGGCAGGATAGATTATATTTAAAACATTTGTTATGGGAGGAAGAGTTTGAAGTCTGATGGGGGAAAAGGTAGAGAAAAATTACTGGGAGGACAGAAGATTGTAGACAAAAGAGAAAAGAAGGAAAAGAACTAGTCTCACTTTTTTCTTCATTCATATTTCTGAATCGTTAAGCCCTTTGTCGAGCAAGACATAAACAAAACCCAAGTTATCCCTTCATTTCCTTTCCCGTTAGTATATAGTAAAGGAAAATTCATCTGTGCTCAGAAAGAAATACAACTCCTACACTTGAAAGGAAAAAGACTGAGCAATGCAGACACAGAATGACAGATAAATATGGAGGCACACGGATACATATGGGCGTACAGCCACAGATATGCAGCACACACAGACGTGGAAAAGAAACATGATACCCATGTGCATGCAACAGATCCCCCCTAGGCATCGTGAATAAAAGCAGCAATAAAATCTTTCTAATACTAGAATTTTGCACTACCAGACCAGCTTCGCTGTAAAGCAAACAAAAAGCTGCTTCTTGTCAGAGCTGCACTCCCCGTGCCTGCCAGCCCAGCATGGCAGCGGGCAAACGCTGCCGCCCGCTTGCTCTCTTCCACCAGCCTTGAGCGCAGACAAGCAGCTCGGCCAAGGTCTGTCTTTGCTGTCAGAACTTTTTCTGCAGTACTAAAAAACTCATCCCGTTTTGTATGGTTAAAAGGCTGAAATCACTGCCTCTGACTAATCTTCATTTTCTGTCTAAGCTCCCCCTCCCCCTGCCCCTTTCTGATTGCCCGCTGACTACATGCAGCATCGCAAGGCACAAGAGCGACCTGTATTTTAGCTGTGTGTACATGAGCATCCCACCTCCCGGTCAGAGCAACGTGTGCTGCTTTTCTCGGTGACAACATTGACACAGATCCCGAGTGTCGGGTGGCAAACGCTGCAGCCAGTTTCCCATAAGTCTATTTCTGGTGCAATGTAAGTGCATGAGCATGGGGCTGGATGTATATTTAACTCCACATGTTTTAATCCAAAGAGGTCAGGAAATAGGAGCATGAATGCTCTTGTTGTGGCAGATGGGAATGTGTTGGATTGCCCACATTGTCAGGCAAGGGGCCCTGGGCCTGGAGGTAGTGCTGACATCATTGTCTCTCTCTGGGTTTTGCCTGGAGCTGCAGACAGAGAAAGCTGTGCCGGCAGTAACCCCTTCCTGCTTGAGCTCTCATCTAGCATGCTCTTCCACAATCTCCTCTTTGTCACTGTTTCTGCAGTCCCAGCCAACACAGCCTTCAAAGAAAATTGCTTTGGGCCTGCTTAGGCTCTGGTATTTTCCTTCCAAAAGAAATAAATTGTATCAGCTCTTGGGGGAGGAGGTTAAACAGAATGGGAGTGTGTCACCTCAGCTGTGGAAAAACACAAGCCCCGAAAGCAAGCCTTGGCATTCATTGCTCAAATACACAGATAGGATTGCACAAGGACACCAACCTTGTGCTTTAAAACCCCAAACCTAAGTAAATTCAGGAACTACATAAAAACTTGACATTTTAATACCCTTGACTCAAGGCAATGACATAAACCCAGGAAAAGGGACAAATTAGAGCTTCTACATCTTGAGCGCTTCCAAAGGTTTTCAGACCTTCGGGTAAAAAAAAGGCTGAGGCTCAACCAGCCCAGTTATTGCTCCGCTCTGCCCCACAAGCCTCCCTGTTCCTGACCTCCTCATGCTCCCCTTTCCCCACCCATACAACCTGCCCCTCCCACCTCAGCAGGTACCCACAACATCAGGGGAGTCTGACAGCAACAGCTCCCCGGGGACTCAGCACAACAGAGGATCAAGGCTTAGGTCTACAGAGAGGCTCTGGCAATGCCGAGGGACTATGCAAAACAAATCTTATAAATCCAAAAAGTCAGAGCACACAGAACTTCACTGTGCTTCCATGCATTGCTCCATGGCTTTTAGGCTCTCCGACAGTTTATCTCCACCATCCAGACTGATGTAACAGCAATTTAGAGAATTTGAACCAGCAACAACCATTCAGTAGCTCCTGGGAATCTTTAAAAGCCCCTTTTCCTTTTACATCAGCCTTTTTCTTCACCATTCTTCTCTGTGGTGGCATAGAAACAAGCCATGAAAAAAAGGATTTTGCAGGAAAACAACTTGATTCTATGTTTGCACTTTTCTACAGAGAGCAATCCCCTAATGATTTGGGGTCATTTTCTCTTGCCTGTTCCTTTTTATTCTAGCAACACAAAAAAGGTCCTTAAAAAAATACTTGCTCACTGTTCAAATAACAGAGAAGGGCTAACTCCCCTTGCCCCAGTAATGCCAGAGAATCCCACAAAACACACTGACCTCTCCTTCACTCCCCCCCTGTTCTGCCCAGGGATTACAGCAGTCTCAGTACAGGCTTGTCTATGCATGGGCTGTGATTCCCAACCACTGCAAGATCTTTTATGAATGTAATTTCAGCCTTATCCACATTTCCTGACTTCTCTGTATTCCCATCAGACTTGACGTAGAAGTAACCGACATGGTTAACTCTTTGGAGCAGGAATTTTGTGTTTTTACGACCCTAGAGCGATACTGTGTTATAACAGAAATAATAATTTGTTGGGGGGGTGCATGTGCATTGAACTGCAGACGGAAATATGAGGAAGAAGACAGCAACATATTTGGGGCATTTGTAACAGTATTTGTGAAACTGGGAAATGAGACAGATCCTCAGTCTCACCTGCAGCTCCTCTGCAATATAAATTTAACCACTGCCTGAACTCAGGGCTATGCATTTGCTCTTCACACACACATCCTCTTCAGTTCCATGTGGGAAGAAGGGCAAAGGCAGAGCATATGCTGCTACCTGCTCTCCAGGTAGCATTGCTGCTGGGACTGTGGCAACAATCACCTTTCAGACGGAATGCATCACTTTGGCTCCTGCCCACAGGTAGGTGAGAATTAGAGGAGCAGAAAACTAAACAGGGGGCCATTTTCTTCCCCTGTTCTCCTAAGCTGCAGCAAATGCCAATTCATCTCTTCTTCAGCTCTGTTCCCATCTGTTTAACTTGTTGTAGAGTGACATTTATGTGACTGTATCCAGCGAATGAATCCAACATTTTCTGTCTAACACACAGTTTGGTGATGCAAATGTACGTCAGATGCTTGTATGGATACTTACACATAGACAATACATGTACATTGAGCATGGTGTCGGTTTGAATGTGTGACACAGACCCATCCAGAGCCCCCAGGTGTCTTCTCCAGTGCATGAGACAACTCCAAGGCCTCTGATCGTGACTGGGTCCACAAGGTAGGAGGGACTTTAGCACTATACTAGGACGTGAGGTCTGCCTTTTGGCAAGACCCATTTGAGCACAAGGAGTCTGATACCTGCACATCCCCTGGCTGAAGCACAGCATCACGGCACCCTGTACCACGCACAGCCCATGAAAATAACTATTGATTGTCCACATTCAGTGCCCCAGGTGATGGAGTAGAAGACAGGCCAGGCCATTAGATGTTAAGTGTGCCTTAGCTGCAAAATAGTGTGAGGCGGGATACAAAGGTGTTAGTCTTGCAGTTGGTGTCCAGCTTGATAGGTCTCCATTAGGTGGCATTGGCAAAACCTTGTAAACCTTAGGGATCAACCTGTCAGCTACAAAAAATATGCTCTGTGGTGACTGTGAATTCGAAAGTCTTCCTCTCTAAGGTCCTGTCTTAATTCAAAAAATACCACTCCACAAATCTTGGATTTGGACTGCAAACCAAGCCAGCCAGCCTGACTCAGTTGCCTTCCTTTATCTGCTGCCACTAAGAGGAGTTTAACCCGTTCCCCGGGGCTTAGGGCAGAGGGCAGTGAGCCACACAGCCCCCGTGAGTCAGCAGTCGCGAAAACATCGGAGTCGACATGTTCAATGTCTGCCCCGCTCTGGGGTATGAGAAGAAACCCGCCATTCATTCGGGGTGATGTGCACATGCCCGGGGCTTGTGCGAGCGTTTCGGTTGTTCATTTACATGGTGCGTGTTTATTTGCGTGTGAGTCTGGGAGCCTAAGAGCGAGGAGCAGTTTCTGCTGCGATCACCAGAAGGATTTATTTTTTGCTAGGAAAGGGTTAACCGGAGTGCCCTTGCTGAGCTCCATGTCTCCTTGCATTCCAGGGTAAATGGTGTTTTGCAGAGCGCGGTTACCTATGGCAACAGCAGAGAGGAATATTGCAGGCGAATCTTCTGAATCACAGGATTTACAGCCCATATGTTTATTCTGCAGTGAAACACTTCCAGCCCTGCTTCTGATGTGAGCTGGGAACCGCGAGAGGGCTTTGCAGAGCCATTTAAAAGGCAATGTGAGCTGGAAGCGAAGCATTTTTAATCAAAGGCCCGGTTCAAAAAAGAAAAACAGAGCAGGATCAGAGGAGACTCCAGAATAAGCTCGGCTGTCACGACGCATACCTGTAGTCACACGCGTCGCCATTAACCATCTCCACAGCATTTCACGGCTGCAGAAGCACTCCCCGAATTTCCAGCCTCAGACTCGGCTCCT
>NW_009734282.1:0-255 GCF_000703405.1 Apaloderma vittatum
CTCCGCTTCGCAGGAGGTGTTAAGTTATGGCAACGTGATGAAGCGTGTTGCTGGTGCCCAGTCTGTCAGCCCTTTCTGTCAGGCGGGATGTGTTTTGTCAGGGAGACGTGTTGACGCCTGTGACTAGAACGAGCGAGCGGAAGGCCCCGCGTATCTAGCAGGGACGCGCACAAAGAGGGGGTTAGCGAAGCCGGCGGCTCCGTCCCTGCGCGCTGCCGAGAGGTTCTGGGGGAGCAGCTGTGTCGGGGGGACGCC
>NW_009734282.1:286-14935 GCF_000703405.1 Apaloderma vittatum
GCCTCGCCGCCCTGGGGCTGCTCTCAGCTCTCCTGGCGCAGGTTTGGTAAACTCTTACAGCTCCTCGAACTAGAAGGTGCTAAAACCACAGCTATTTGCTCATAAAGTGTATTAGGGATCAAATTTAACGATCTCAAATAATTGTTACTATTCCTCACGTAAATGATGGGAAATGGGTGTCTGTGGCCAGACTGCTTGTTTTGTTTTTGTAAAAATGTTTCTTTAGCATTGGTGCTTGACTAGAAAAATGTAGGAAGTTGAAGTTTAAAAGCTGTCCTGGTTACATCGGATGTATCTATTTTAATTAGCGGAAGTGCAATGTAGAAAACTATCTCAGCTACAAAACAGCTTTAACATCCGTCCTAGCTAGTACAACTTTTTTTTTTTGTTGTTGGGAGACTTAAAGAGATGTCGGAGATGTGCACAGCATGAGAATAATGCCTGCTGCGTTGTTTATTTAAAGTTAGCGAAAGATACAAGTTTCCATCATGTCTCTGAATTTCTTGGCTGTGGTTTTTTTTTGTTTTGGTGCATGGGCCAGTCAGACCTTTGTTAAAGCTTTTATTATTTAACAGGAAGAGCATGGTTATTAATAAAATGACTAATAAGATAGTAAAAGATGATGTAAACCCTAGAGTTTAAGTGAGAACACTTTTGCTTTTAGCTGTGGGTAATGCCAGGTTTAAAATTTAGTAGATTTTTGCTTTCTATGACTTCTAGAATTTCACTGTCTGGCTCTTCTTTTCAGCTGGAATGTATTTTTCCTATTCCTTGCACAACTGACAGTAGTGGAAGTTGAGAAACATGAGAGGTGGGAAGCTTGTAAGGTATTCTGCTTCAGTGAACCCATAAGAATATAATGCTGCCGCTTTAACTGTTTTTGTGTTTTACTTCATGCTTGTCTGTCCTTTCTTTTTGTCCTTATTTTGGTTCTTGCTTCTTGCCATTCTTTTCTTTTACCTTTTGTTTTCCCGTGGGCTGTACATGGTGTTTTGCGTCTGTATCAGTGCGCTGCCACTGACCATTGCTGCACGTGACCTCGTTGGTAAACCGCTGCTCCGAAGACTGGAACTGGGTTTGTTACAACTGTTCTTTCACGAGGCCCTTTTGTTTCTCATTCTTGAGAAATTCTGGAGGACATAGAAAGTTACCAGATAGGAAGTAATCAAAACAGCAAAGTTGATGTCTCTCCTTCTGGCTGTGGGAAAAGCCTGGTAGCTGTCAGTTGGTTTGGAGGTGCCAAGATATAAATTTCCCTTTTGATCCAAATAACTGCTTTCCCAGCCGAAAACCTCGCCCTGAGAATTATTTAGCAATCCAAATGAATGGCACAGTAAGTTTCCTACATGGAGTTCAAGCCAACTGAACTGCTTCTGTTTTTTGGCTTTCCCATAACTCTGCCCAAGTTAAGAAAATGAGTGCCTAGAAAACTTTCTAATATACCCCTCATCTCTCACCTGTTTTTATTTTGACAAGATTTCGTTTCGATAAGAGACAAAAAACCCAGCAGGGAACGGCTGTTCTTTCTTTTGGGCCTCTTGACACTTTTGAGAGCTGAGTGCTTGAGAAAGTGTAGGTTTGCGCTGCTCTTGTGGTTTGATTTGACAGTTGTGAGACTGAGGGCGAGGAAAACATACTGGAAACCGTAAGCTTATTCAGTTGCTGGGGAAAGTCCCTGATGTGAAACTTAGACTTTATTTTAGAGAACTCTTCTTGACTGCTAACTTCTTGGTGTGAAAGGGTTTGAAAATGAGAGCAAAGAGCTTGCAACTGCAGCTGATAAGTGTGTTGTATTTCAGAAGTAAAAGAGCTTTTTTGGCAGTTGTCTGGTATCTGCCAGGCCTGGTGTGCGAGGCTGCCTGTAACTGTGCCCTTCTGGTAGCAAACCAGGGCTGGTGTCTTAACAGTCCTTGAGAAAGTAACAGCGCTCTAAGTTGGCTAATTCTACTCTATCACTGCCCTTACCTTTGTGCTGCTAATTTCCATTTAAAAGGAATAGGGGCCCTTCATCAGCCATGCGAGGGAACCTCTACTTGGGAGCTTGTCTTCTGTTCCAACTGTTGGGAAGATTCGGGTAGGAAATGTGAAGAAAGATTGTAGAATGCTCGCACAGACCCAGACATTTCCGTGCAGTGTATCTTCAAACACTCCTTTCGGTTGTGGTGGTAATAGTTTTGTACAGTATATTCGTGTACTTTCTTTGGAACAAAATGAAATGTTTTAATTTTCGTGAAACTAAATTTGTGGCTTAATCGCTAGCTAATTTCTTCTCAGTCTTTGTATTACTATGGTTACAGGAATAGTGATGCTTTAATACTGTGTGAGAAGATGTTGTGTTGTTGTTGCTGTGATGCAGGGGTTGTCACAAGCGGGTGTGCCGTTCTGTCACAGAGCAAGAATTAACGGAGCTGCGCTGTTTGCTGGTGCAGGGTGGGAGTGTTGCTCCCAGGTGTGCTTACTGACCTACCGGAGCAAGCTAGCACCGTGAAACAGATAAAATAATTACAGGGCACGTTGTTATTATCATATAACAAATGTTACTGTACGTTAATTGTGTAATAAAATCAGTGCTATTAAGGTCCTTTGAACATCGTGTTAACACTCATTAACACAAGTCTACAGCTCAGGCCTGTTTCTTCTCAAGCCGCAGCGTACGTGAACTGCCGTTTGGTTGCTTTCCTTCCCTTGTGCGTTACTGAAAGCTCAGTCCTGCAGCCACTGATAGAACCAGGAGTCGCTGCCCTTACCCTCGTGGTAGTCCCCCGAGGCCCTCTGGGCCTGGCCTCGGCCTGAGGTCTGTAGCAGCCTGTGCGCCTGCCGAAATCGCCATCTGCGTTTAGCTCCTGGAGCTCTGGCTTCAGGAAGGACAAAGTCCGAGCTGTGGTCGTCCAGATGTAAGTCGGGGAAGGACTGCTGTAGGCACCCGAGCTGCTGCGATTCAGTGATAGCTCAGACCAGCCACTGATGAAAACCATGACTGGGCTCAAACTGGCAAGCTAAGGGATCATTTTTAGCTTTTCTGTTTCCACCCCTTTAGTGCTAGGTAATTCTTTTCCTCTTGCACCGGTGTAAGTTATCCCAGGAGATGGTCAGGGCAAGGGTCATTGTTCTGTGCTCTGTTTGGACAGTGTCGAAGACAATGGGGGCCTGCGCTTGTACATGCTGCTCCGAGACATAAATAGTGTTAATTGTCAGCAGCTTGCAAGTGACTGTTGGGAACAGGGACAGTTTCTCTTCCTCTCTTCTGCTATTGTTCTTTTTTAATGATGTTTTTTACTAAATGCTTGCCAACAGATCCACTGTAAAAAGATTTAGGATTTAACACAGGCAGAATAAAGCCAAAGTGAGTGCATGGGCTGGGATGTTGTAAATTAAGTTTTGGTAACCTTTCAAACCTTTCTAATTCTTCTGAACCTTTGTCATTTTTTTAATAGTCTGTCTTTGTAGATGATGGAATACCGCTAAAAAGAGAGCGGCTGAACTATGCTGTAATTGTTAGAGAAGTGCCTTAAAGAATGTTTGGGAGACTGATATGAAACTGCATGGTAATGCTGACCTCTGGAGCAATGATGACATAGGATAAATCCTTTTTTTTGGCAATAACTACTCTTACTAGATTACTCTAATGGTATATATTGTGAGAAGAGTCTTATGAGAGAGAGTATTTGGAGATTAATTTCTAAGTCAGACATGTTTTGCAAGCACCACTACTTCATCCCATTTCAGTTTTACTGGTGGACCTTTTGAAAACTTCACTGCCTTTGATTAGTGAGGGTAATCATGTTAGTTTTAGCAGTTTATTTTCAAGGCGACATTTACCTGAGAGAAACAAACTTTGCTTTATTCAGGGGAGACTTGTTTAAAGATAATAATCACATTAGTTTTTTTCCAGCATTTAAGTAGATAAAGTGACTAGTTGTAATGATGAATGTTTTAGTGTAATTTTTCTTCTGTCTTCCCAAATTAAAAAGAATCCTGCAGAAGTCAGTTTAGAATAGATTGGAGGATGGAGGTTTCTTTTGGTAGCATGTTTGACAGATAGTAAACTAACATTGTATATTGACTTTTTCTGTAGCTACAGCGAAGGCTAGTGGTTGATTACCTGACTTGCCTGTGTAGATAAGCAAAGTTCTTTTTGGAAGACCGTAATATATCTTTATTAACACCCCAGCAAACACCTAGAAATGGTTAACTGCTGACTGCCACCCGGTGCCGCTGGAACCTGCATCAACGTTATTTTTCTGTCTTTACACAGTGAATCTCTTCCTGACTGGGAAAATAGAAAGTGCTGTTACCTCATTAGGTAAGACATACTTTTCTTATTTGTATTTACTGTTCTTTTGAGTTGTTACTGTTTCTTCCCCATGCAAACAGATCTTTTAACAAAACAGCATGATCTTTGAGAGAGAGTAACAATTATGTTTTAGGAAGTCCAGGACTTCTCAGTCTTCTGGGTGTTACAGATTCCATCAGTGTCACTGTGCTAGGAAAAATTGTAAGCTTGAGGCTAAGGTCGTAGCATGTGCTGGTGTGTTCAGGGGAAAAATCTATGTTTAGGAAATGTGCCTGGGAATATCAAGCCAGGGACAGCAGCCCATTCCTGGGGGAGCTAAAACAGGAATGTTAAAAATGTCTCACGAGTGTCAAAGTGGAAATTCAACCAGAACTGGCAGTACTGTGACTTACTGACATTACGGGAACATTGCAGTCAGGGTCCTCTTGGTGGCAAGGGCTTCCTTGTGCATGTAAATCCACAGTCACATTGGTAGGCATACTTTATGCCTGGAGAGATTGCAACTTCAAATTTAAATGTAAAAAGCAAATAAAGGAAATAGGAGGAAAGGAAATGGGAAAACACAAAAATAATTTGAAGACTGTGTGTTGGTTAATACAGGAGCTTGAGCATTCAAGTCAACGTGGGTGTTTGAGAGAAGGTTTAAATCAGGAAAAGGTAGTAATTTTATGATTAGGTAACTTCCTTAAATTTAGCTTAGGGAAAGTGTGGATGAACCGTATAGGACATATATTGTTTGCAACCTAGTATTTTCATTCTTTCATTGGAAAAAAAAATCGAGAATGTCATCTTTGTCCTAGTTTGTTCTGCCTCAGTGGTCCTTTGGCTTTTGATTGAGTTTGCCATCCGTTGGCTTTATGGAATATCAGCTTACAGAGTGTAATTTGAGTCATTATATGGTGGCTGTCCTAGGCAGGTGATACTGTCTCAACCTGAAATACATATATAATTCTTTGTCTGGTTGGGTCTGCTGTTTTCTAATGCTGTTATTTTGATAGAAGCAGAGTTGTAACACTTGGCTTTCATTCTTTAAAGGACGCTGAGAAACTCAGAGTACTGCAGCCTTCATGTTTTCTTGACTTGATATAGTTGCGAGTTTCTTTTGTCTCCTGACAGCTTAACTGGAGCGGAGGAGAAAAATGAGCTTAAAAGGTCATTGCAATAGCGTGATCCATGTGTAGCTTCTCTTACCTCTGCATTGGAAGATAACAGGTTAGGATAGTGCAGTCCTGAGGCAGATGACCCTGGCAGGTATCGTCTCTCAGGCGATCTTCCTTAGGAGCCCTGAGGAAGTTGGGAGGAATACTGGCTGTCCTGAACATGTCCTGACAAAGCAGCTTGTTACAGCGTTAATCTCTACAATAAGGTGCAGTGTGGTTTCTCTTCAGACAGCTGATAATAGCAGCAGTACTGAGTTCTGGAGAATGCAGGTCGAGCCACTGTCTCGGCTGTGGTTGTATACAAGGACTTTAAGCCTCTGCCGGGGAGCAGCCCTCCCCCTGAGCCCCCTTCCTCCAGGCTCGCAGTGAGCCGGTTCAGCCTGTTGATCTAGCAGAGCGCGAGCTCAGATTTTGTCAGATCAGTGAATTGAACCCTTGGGCTGTGCCTTTGGTGGTTCTGATACTGGGAGCAGCAGCAGCCTGCTGGAGACTGGATAAAATGAAGGGAAGCCTTAAGTCCTTTCCGCAGGCGGAAAGGATCTGCATTAAGCGATGTGTGCAAGCCCTCCTTCAGGGAGTGTTTGGGGATTTCGGTGAGAGTTTCCTGCTCTAATGAGAAAGTCTATATTGCCAAACATTCAGTTTTGAGAGAAGGTTCCTTGTGGCAGGTGCAAACCGTCCTTTATCCTGGAGCAGATGGTTGGGTTGTGTCCCTTGGGACTGGGGCAGACCCTGAGGCATCGTCGAAGGATGTGAAACTGCAGGATTTGTTTTCTGCTGGGATTGTCTGAAAATTTATTCCTGCATGGTTTAGTGCCTCCTGTGCTGTCCTCTGGTATAGCTCAACGTCTGTTCTGTTATAGCCTTTGCAGAAATAGGATTAATGTTATTCATGTAAGTTTTGGAAACTTTTTTGCAAGTATTTGTTCATATTTAACTGACACAGGGAATATACTGCTGTTTACAGTAGAAACGCATTTGATTATTACAGAAAGAGACTCGTTAAGATTTATGTCTGCTTGCCAGGAACTCTCTGAACTCACTTCTTCTGGCATTTGTTTAAAGTTTTACTTTGCTTTTTTTTTAATCTATGAAAGATTCATTGTTGCCTGTCTCCAGAATTTATCTATCTTTAAAAGCACCATCTCGGTAAGATTTTTGGTGGCTTGGTTTGCCAATCCAAGGACTAGTATTCTCTCACATAGTAATCCTAAGTGTGAAAATATAAGCAGTTTGGGGCTTTTAGTAAATTAGGTTTTCACTTCTCTTCTGCTGCATTTGTGCAGGAAGGCTGCAGAAAACGAGTTACAGGAGCAATTGTTGAAAAAACGTTGTCACCACTCTTCTCGTCTCTTGTCACTGATGATAAGGCCTTCAGAATCCAGGACTGCACCTTTCTATTTAGAGACTTCCCTTTCCTTTAGATGTTTTGGCAGTTTGAAAAAGCTTTTGTTTATTTTCCTTAAGGAATCACACTGTCATGCCAAAGCCCAACTTAATAATACTTGTGTGTGTATGTGATTCTGCAGACTTCATGGCCAGGAGCTGAGGAGGGAAGTCACTGAAACCCCAACAGTAAGGGATTGTGCCCTTGTGTCTTTTTCCTGTTTTGTTGCTGGCACCGGAAGCTTTATTTAGTAGAGCTTTTTCTTTGAAAATTTATGTAGGCGAAAGAACAGCTGCTGAAGGCAACGCTTGGATACTTCACCTCGTCTGCCACCCAGCAGTCAGTGCACAAGGAGTAGAGAGGCAGACGCCTGGTTAGGAAGGAGATCTCTGGATATATTGCAAATACAACAGTAATGAGCATTGATGGGAGCTGAACAGCATCAGAAGTATAAGCCAATTAAGTGAGGTTTGGGTAACACGGTAGTTTGCGGGATGAATGAGTGCGTGTTCCCAGTTTACTCTCTTTAGGGGACTATGGAGGTATCCTTTAAATAGTGTGGTTATATTTTGGCAACATGAATTCAGATTAGTTGTATGTTCAAGTGACAAGCAAATCAGTTGTCCTTTTAGTTTTGAGTGGGGCAAGTCTGAAATGTTTGCCAGGTGAGCTGCCCGAAATGGCAAATAGTATCAGTGCAGCCCTTACCTTGCTTATGTCCTTAGATTTTTGTAGCTACAATTCATCTGTTTTAATGGAAATTTTTTTCTTTTGTCTGTTCTTCTTTCCATGTCCCACAATCATGGCAGATATGCAATGTTAATAAGAAAAAGTATTTCTCGCTGAGAACCTGAATTGTCATATTACGTCAGATCCTCTGCTTACAAATGAAGAAACTATACATTATTGCTGCTACTTCAAAAAAACTGGCATACTTCAAATAAGTACTGCTTGGGGTCTTTCTAAATACTTCCTAAAACTGAGAAACAAGAATTTGGCAGAATAAAAGCTCTGCTTGACTGCACTGATGAATGTGCGAGTGGATGTGCTCATGTGGAGTCACCAGTGTGTCAGTGGGACTTCCTCAGAACTGAAATTAAAATAAGCTTGGTGTAATTACGATTCTGTTCTAATGTATATACTATGAGTAAGGGATATTAATTCAGAACAATATTTAGTACAAGGGGAACAGAAATATTTGCTGGAAGCCTCTGGATAGGGAACGCTGTCTGGTGTATTCTCTTTCTGCTTTGTGTATTCTTTTTCCTTTCCATTGAGAACTTTTAGTAATCTGGCAGTTACAAAATGCAGTCTTTCCAGCTCCTTTTGTGTGGTTGCCAGCTCTAGGTCCTCTTATGTTGTTATGATGTGTTGATCCAGTGGCAAATGTGTGGAGGAGCACATTTAAAGACCTAAACAAAATGAGTTGAAAAGTCCTCTGAATCTTACATTAGCTTTTGTAGTTCTGTATTTGCATCTGCATCTCAGTATTTTGCCAGCATTTAGCACGGAGCCTGTCTGATTTTAGAAATGTGATAACAAAATCATTCTTGTTTTCAGTAACTGCTTTACTGCAAAATATTTGTTTGAGAAATAAATGTTTTAATGTATTTATGTGTTCTGTATGATTTTGCGGTCTTTGAAACTAGTGGAAATTATATGCGTGTGTTTCAGTGGGATGCTCTACTTGGAGAGTAAAAATAATGGCTTTTAATATGTTTTGCCTCAGGTAAGTCACTCACCTCATGCTTTTTATATTCCTATGGCTCTCCTTTGAGACGTGCTTACTGTGAACAAGTGGGATAGTGCCAGGCACAGATTTGCTGGCGGGGGGATGCTGCAGCCCCCCTGCCTGGCTTGACTGCAGCTGCGCAGCTTTGCTGGCACTTCTTCACCCCATCCCTCCAGTGCAGCTAAATCTGATCCTGGCTGTGAACTGAAAATGATGCATTTATGCGGCTGATTTCCAAGCAGTACTGTAAATCTCTCATTTATAACACAGTATGTTTAGATGTGTATGTGTATAAGGAAACTTGAGTTATAGGCACTTTTTTTTTTATTGTCACCTTCTTAAGCTATGAGGAAGTAAACTGTCAACAATTGGAATATTCAGCTGCAATGTACAAGTCACGCTCTAGATACTAATTTGTTTTAAAAGTAGTTCTAAAATATTTTTGGAGAATGTTCAGAATGTTGCTTTACACAGACTTTCCCCTCTTGTAGTCTGCTGAGAGTACATATTCCCATTAGAACAGCTTTCCTACTTGTCCTTGGAACATTTCACTTTCATTTTTTAATTGCTTAATTACAAACGATAAGTATTTGATGTAGCCTTAACTGGCCTGCTGTTTTCCATAGGAAGATCTGAAAATACTTTGAAAATACTAAGCTTTATTTAGCCGGGTTTGCTCTTTTCCCTGTCTGGAAAATTTCTCCTGTCTGTAGGAGTTCAGAAGGAATTCGGAGTACTTAGTAACGTTCAGTGAAAACGTTTGACATTGGAGTCCAATACTTTTTTCTTTTTTTATTGGGATTTTTTTTTTAACCATTAAAAACTCTTCAGGTCTGTCACATGATTAGGAGAGTAACATGTTAAAACAAAATGAGCTTCTAGATACTTTACACTGAATATGGATCTTCTTCATATGTACACAGGCTTTGGGAAGCTACTAAGAAGGAATTCTGTGTTATATCCTTGTGGCAGATCCATGCAGTGGTATTGATTGTAGCTGTTGGTAGATTCATACAAGATTATTGATTGATTCTGCATTGAAATGCAGGTTGTGCTTACCTACACTTAGAGTGGGTGTCTTAATTAAAAACCAAGGCAGGGAAGAAAGCAGTAAGAGGATAGAACTGTTGAATCTCATTTGTCTGCAGGCCCCAGAAATTGATGAAAGCTCTTGTAGCTAATGTGAATTGTTGATTAGGCAAAGCATTAACAATAATATTTTTTCCACCCTTAATAGCAGATGCTTGCAGTGGACAACTGGAACAGCACACAGAGAGACGGGGAGTCATCTATAGTCCTTCCTGGCCGCTGAACTATCCTCCAGCTGTAAACTGCAGCTGGTACATTAAAGGAGATCGTGGAGACATGATAACAATTAGGTATGGTTTGATATTCCATGGAGCTAAAGGATTGCTTTGAAATGAAACAAAATGCGGGTTCTTGCCTGATACACTGGTGTGAGGCTGTTTGTCAGAGCTAATGAATGGTTGAAGGACTGTGATTACACTGCAGCATGGTTGCAGGTTGGGCACCTCACTGATTTTAGAAATGTTCACCGTGTCTTGTTTCTGTAGGCTACTTCTGACATCTGTTATTATGTATGCACGTCACTTGTGGTCTTCTGATATCTTTATCTTCACAATACCTGTGTGAGTTTTCAGCCACCTCTGATAGATGGGGAGGTAGGAAACAGTGATATATTATTTACTCACATTAAATAGTCCTCTTCATTGTTTATGAAGATGAATAGGTGAAGGCTGGAGCAGCCTCAGTGGGAGACATAGAATTCTTAGAGCAAAAATGGCCTTTTCTGTAGTATCTTGAAATGGTGCTATGTTTAATGGGCAATTGAAGTTAATCATTGCTTATTGTTACTTGTCAACCAAAAGATACATGCTTTTCTGCTTAATATTTATTTCTAACTGAATTAAATTCCCACTAATTTTATAAAAATACTATTCAGAAAAGGCTATGTTACAATTGGTTTGTTAAGAATGTTTAGGCTATAATGTTGGCATACCGTGCATGTGCTTAATTTCTCTGGGCTAATTGTAGTATCCTTCTCAAACAAAAAATTTCCTATTAAAAAAAAAGCAAAGAAGATAGCAAACCTAGGAAAGCGTTTTTTGTTTGGTTTTTAGTACTGTTGTATTTGACACCATCTGCTCATTCTTTGCTCAGCTGCTTAAAAGGACTGCAAACCTCTTCAACTGCAGATGCTCAGCAATTAAAAACAAATCTGCCACAGATGGAATAATAGGAGGGTTCCACCATCCGTAGTTCAAAATAGGAGCTACTCATCAAAAGTAAGGAAGTAGGTACCTGCCAGCATTTGAGAACCATAAATAGAAATACACTTCTAAACCCCATTAAATTGTATTGGATTTGGGGAATTTTTTTCAAAGTAGAGGTTGTTGAAAGCTCTGAGGAAGTGTACAAATGAGACACAGGACTTGGCTCTGGAGAGTAGTACTGCAGTTTATACTACAAAAATGTCTCAGAGCTCCCAGTTAGAATTAGTGTGCTCTTCTGCAAGTACATGTATAAGGGGCTAGAGAAATAAAGCAGAGTGAGATGAGGAAACTGGTAGTAACGTGTGTGTAATTTAGATATATGCATAGCAATAGGGTTTGAAAGATTTCTTCTGAATGGGTTTGTCTTCTGTCACTGCTGTATGTTGCCCTCCTAGGCACATGCAAACAATGGGAGCTACGTGTTTACATCCTGGGGAGTAGTGTTGTGGTGTTACATTTCTGACTATAAATGTACTTGGAATGACTCACTCCAGCATATGAAAGGCAAAATGTTACAGCGTCGGAACATTTCTTTAGAAGGTTGTAGCTCTTGTAATGCCAAGGACGTAAAAGAGGCAGCTGACTTGCCTAAGCTGGCATGACATAGGCAAACTGGGAAAGAGAGTTTAAATACAAACATTTTTCCTCTTAACAGTTGCATATGCTGCTTGTCCTAACAGTGTGCTGAGAAGGGCATAAGAGAGTAGCTTTTAAAAAAGATTTTCCTAGGAAAATGAAACACGGTTCTTGTGATAACATCTGGATTTTGAAACGTTTTAGAAAAACCCCACCTCTTTTATGTTACGCTGAGTGCATTTCCTTTGATCTTGAATTCTCATTGACAGTGAGACAGCGGTGTTATATAAGCATCATATTTGAGATACAGCAGGCATCATTAAGGGATAAAATTGCAATTGAAAGTAGTCTTGATTTCTAAAACATTTGCATTCAGTGGTCACTTTTTATAAACCTATTTTTCAGCCGGTTTCAATAGAACAGTGCCCAGATCTACATGTGGCTGTAAGATGTTGGCTTCTGTGGGCATGTCCTTTGGAAGCTATGTCTTACTATCTACCTTTCATGTGTGCGTATTGATTGTCTTCCTATCCTCGCATTTCCATACTTGCTGGTTTGCTTTTTAGTTCACTTTTTAGAAGTCCTTGGGGGAGACTTCACAAGAGCAGGAAGTGTATGTTCTTTGTCCTTATACCTGTCTGATAATTATGCATATTTCGGTATTTTCTTCAGTTTATGTCTGATGGAGTGGTGCTGTTGAGACTTGAGAACAAGCGTGTAGCTACTGCTTTCCAGGACTATGTTGTGTCACTTTAGAGTCAGGATACCAGTCTGTTGGTTATCATTTTGAAATGACTTGATTTTTTCCTCCCATTTTCTCTATTTTTGTGCCTGTTTTCACAGAGGACTACATAAATCCTACAAGATCAGATGAAGCAGTCATATGCAGTAACTGCCTTTGTACCAATCTTTACAAGTGTACATTTCCTCATATCTGAGAAAAAGATCAAAAATTGTCTTTGCTAGCAGTTGTTGTTACCTGATGATTGAAATTAAACTGATGTGGGCAGAGTATAAATGAATTGCATTTTATTACAGGAATTTATGGGACTGAGAGTAAAATGGTCACGTTCAGAATTCAAGGTAGGTGTATTGAAAAGCGATCTACTTGGTGATCCACTCAAGCTGCCTCTTACTGAGGTGTGTGTGGGGGATCACCTTCATTGGCTTTCATGCCATTGGCTTTTGGAAAGAGAAGGTTTTAGTTACCATCTGAGTTTCAATTTCTGAGTAAAACTGAGGCCTGTCTGTGTAAAGGCTCGCTGGTCTGTATGAAGAATTAAAGGGACAACTTCCTAGTCTATTTACCAAACTCAGTGTTTCAGAACGTGACATTAATTGGAAAAAACCCTCATAATAGCCATTTATTTCATTCAGTCGCATGTCCTCAGCTTTGGAAAACAGTGCCTGTGTCTCTTGCCTAAGGTTACACAGTTAGGTGGTGCTTGGGAGCTGGGATTGAATAGAGCTTGCCTGACTTCCAGGTCCTTGTGCTTCAGTGGTTAAGCAGAAGTTTTTAATGAGCCAATTAAGTCATCAGTTGTTCACAGCCTGCACTTGCTGTGAGAGGTTGGCAAATAGAAGTAACTTCTCTTGCTTAATTGGCTGGTCTGTTTTATTTTGGGACTATGCTCTACTGATCTACCCATAATATTTATTCTCCAATTTTTAAATGAATTTAGAGGGCCAAATTGTACATTTATTTTTTTTAAACTTATTTACTAATTACTTTCATTCAGATTTTACATCTGCTGGGCCTTCAACATTTTACCCATTTTTGCTTATTTTCCTGATCATCCCATGTTTGTAATTTTCCAGTTATTAAAAATATGTTTTGTTTTGTTTTTTCATTTAATTTGTAGCTGCTCATGCTTAAATTACTAAGAGGGTTGTAGGGAATTCCCTACATTATTTATACAAGTACTGTTTTTTCCTATCTGCTACTGTTTCTTTCAGTGCAGATGGCAAAAAGCTTAGCTCTTCTAAGTGTTAGTGTTGCAGGTAGCACATTTTTTTTTTGTATTTTCAGAGTGTAAATGAGTATTTATGATAAGCTGGTTTAATGAAGTTCTATCCAACAACATAAAAATACTCAACAGTGACTAGGAAAATATCATTGTAGGCTGCTGTTGCTTCACTTTAGTCATTTTACAGGCACGATCTTATACATGGCCAGTCCTGTAATTTTTTATAAGCTCCTGGAGTCCTGCTTAGTGTTTGAAGTAACCTTGATTCAGTACCGTACCACTGAAAGAAAAGTTGGAGGATTTTACCTATTTCTGCAGAATTCTGTAAAAACAGTTTTAGTGCTGCATTTGTCAGTTCTCACGGAGTTGTTCTGATCCTCGGAGTCTGAATGCTTCCAGTGTGAGTCGTCTTGCACTTTCATATGGAATCAGGAGGTTTTTTGAAAGGAATTAGCTGTGGCATTGCGACAGCAAGATAATTGGGATTGGTGCTTTTGAATGGCACCTTTCAGAAACAAAAGCTGCAAAATTTGATCCAGTGATTTTGGTCTTTTATGCTAGTCTCCTCCTTTATTCCTGTATTGTGTCAGAGAACAGCTGATAGGGTGAAGCATTTTAAAGGAGATTCTGTGTGTTAGCGACAGGTTCTGTACTTTGTTAATGTTGCAGTTCTAAGTGCTCAAAATACCAGCGTCTGACTCCTGTAGTGTTGTGGCCGAGTGCTCCTCCTCTCCTGGCCCCCTGAGCTAGGGCTGGGATCTCTGCTCCTGGAGAGGGGAAGCACTTGGAGGAAAGCTAAGTTCTCCTTCCCTTCGTCCGGGAGCGCTCCGATGCAGCAGCAGAAGGCAGTGTTGCTTGTAAGTGAAGCTGGTGGGTGAAGGGCAACGTTTGCACCCAAGGAGCAGCTGCAGCGGGGTGGGCAAGGCTGTCGTTGAGGGGTGCAAGGGCTGGAGTTTAGTCCCACTGTGTGCTGCAGCTTGCCGTGGTGAGATGGAGCTCTGGGTCCACATCCCACTCCTTCAGACATGTGCTTTGCTGGAGGAAGTTCATCACTGCACCAACCTTTTTGCTTTTCTTCCGAAACCCTGTACTGTACTTCCCTGCCCAAGATGTTTAAAAATACTGCAGTACTGTCTGGTGCTTCATGAGATATGGGTGACATTACCCATTAGTGTTCTCTGTTTCATTAAGACTTGATTCTAGTCTCATCTGTAACAGGGTGACCTGCTTAGTGGATGA
>NW_009734283.1:0-208 GCF_000703405.1 Apaloderma vittatum
CAACCCCTAACATTCTGTGATTCTGTAACAATAGTTTTGTATGGCAAGGCTTCAGAGATGTTTCTGTGCTTACATTTTAGCTTCAAAACTAGTATCTTGTTTCAAAATACCTAAAAATCTATAGTAAACTAAGCAAATTATCAGATTTACCTACTTGCTTACCTGTCACAGAGAGGAAGTCACTTTTCCTAAACAGTGGAACACCTTC
>NW_009734283.1:239-6010 GCF_000703405.1 Apaloderma vittatum
TATAGACAGGTCCAAAAGCACAGAGTGGTTTTTCACAATCTGAACAGTGAATCTCATGGCTACTTCCATAATTCAGCTTCTAAGATTCTATGATTTCTTTCCGAAACATATGTAACATAATTATGAATGACAAAGACTGAACAAAGGAGTTTTCTGATTTTTTCTTCAGGTCTTAGTTTTTCATAATGTACAAATGATAATAGAAATGAGATAAAAACTGCTGTCTGTCTTGTATCATTTGACCTTTTTCCTACCGTTCCTTCCAAATGGCTGAATCCCTCTCTGCCCTAGAAGTGGAATGTGCTGAACCAACATTTTGTTTCTTTAAAAAATCCTTCTTAGAGGGTCTTATCCTCACATGACTTCTTAATGAAATGTAATGTGTCAAAAGCTCTTCTTATTTATGATTATATCTGTTACAAATAAGTATTATCAATATATTTATATGATAATTAGCAGTATATTATACAGCATTAGTGCTGCATTTCAGAAGTATCTTATTCTCTGGTATAAGTTGTTACTTATTTTATATTCTGCCTCTCTTTAAAAAAAGCCAAGTTTTGCTTAGTTTTGCTCAGGATTTCAGCAATTTAGTGACTTAATTGGACTATATATAATCTTCTGATTCCTGTGGGAGAATTACTTATTGTTTCCATCACAAGACTCTCTCTGATGCCAGTTACATTCATAAAATTAAAATGCCTGTTAGTGCAAATCAACACAGCTGCCAAACATTAAAAATATTAAAGTAGTATTGTGCATCTGTCAGCCTGTTTTGACTTCCGCATAATCATGCATATTTTGTTTTTAAAGGCAGTTCTAGACTATTAAATTGATTATTTGGCAACTTTTTCCTTTTGGATCGTCCAGTTCTTGCCCAGTTTCATGCTGCTTTCCTTTGAGACTAACTACTCTTCACATAGTGAAGAGTACAAGAAATATAACCTCTGTAGGAAACACGAGGGGTTCTGACAGCATGGGAACTGCTGTCAAGGCATGGTGTTGGTATGTTTTTCTGAAGATTGATTGAGGTAATATGAGTGGGAAAGAACTTAATCTTTTAATAGCAACAGAATTTATTATTATTATAGGCAAACTTTCCAAGCAGTTTGAGAAGTAAAACCTTAATGTCATTCTGTGACAGTGAAACAAGGAAAAATAATACAACTATAACACTATGTAAGCTTCTATTTTGCTATCAATATATTGTCAGAAATTCTTTACGGCACAAGGCATTAAATTTTCCTGGCAGCCTCTCAATGAGATGTTCGTTACACTAAGTTGCTCTGTTTTTTCTACATATCTGTAGTCGTGTCTGTATTCTGATGCCAATATTATGATACCTGTTGGACTCACACAAGGTGGTACTTGGGTATCCAGTTGGTCTCAGCCCACTGCCGTGTCTTTGTGTCTTTATTTTTTATTATCTTGATCATCATTCTCAAATCCAAATCTCTATCTTAGTCATATACACCAACTACTACCAGTTTAAATGTAAAGATGTGCTCTTTGCTTATTTGAGCCTCAAAACTTACCCTGCAACAACACTCTGAAGCTAAAAACTACAGCTCTCTCCTTACCTGTCTGGAAACCAAACACTGATTTTTCTCCAGAAGTGTGTCAAACACTCTTATTCTGTCCAAAACTCATCATCGTCATGGCTAGGCTTCGCGAACGGAGATATGACAAGGTCTCTACTCATACTTGCGACAAGCACGCTGATAGCTAAAAAGGCCCATGCAGGATAGGCAAGTCCGTTTGCAAAAGGCACAGCAGAAAGTCTCCTTAGGCGGTATTGGCGAGGCACGGTTCTTTCTGTGTTGTCTTTTCTCCTTGGGACTAATTCTACGTGTGTTCTCAAAGGAGGAGTCCTTGTATCTCCTCTTTGGGGCTCCTCTGTTGCGGCAGCCGGTGGTGAGTTCACCACAGGGCACAACCTTAGGGAGGCGGTGATCCTCCATCCTGGAGATGTGCCCTGCCCAGCGCAGCTGCGTCCTCAGCAGCATGGCCTCAATATTGGTGACCCCTGCCTGTTCCAGGACAGTGACATCAGTCACATAGTCAGTCCAGTGGATGTTTAGGATTGTACGGAGGCAGCGCTGATGGAAGCGTTCGAGGAGTCCCAGGTGGTGGCGGCAGATGACCCATAATTCAGACCCATATAAAAGAGCAGACAGTACAATGGCTCTGTAGACACTAATCTTTGTACTTTTCTTCAGGTGTTTATTGCACCAGACTCTTTTATGGAGTTTTCCAAAAGCTCTGTGTGCCTTTGCTAACCTGTTGTCTTATCTCTTTGTCAATCTTACCATCCGAGGAAATGGTACTGCCTAGGTAGTTGAACTGCTGGACTGACTTAAGCTCTGATTTGCCTGTGGTGATGTGGGGATGATGGAAGACTTCCTAAAGTGGTAGTTTGCTAATACACACTGTATGGGCTGTCATAGCTCTTCTGAAGTTACATTAGTTCAATTCAGAACCTTACATAAAATTACCAATTGGATCAGGTGACATGAAAAAAACAGTATGGGCTTTCAACATATTTTTTGCTATTTTGTAGTTTTTAGGATTTCTGAGCAAGATAAGAATTCTGGATTGTCACTGACTGCAGCAATGACAAGTTTAAACAAAGTCTTAAAGGTAGCTAAGTCAATGGTCACCACATAACACAAAGCTACATAGAAGAAAGATGTTTCAGAAATAGCTGGGACAGGGCTTTAATGAAGCCTGAGTTTGCAGGTTTGATTTTAACTTATGCTGAGAGATATTGTTAGACCATGGAAAGAGAGTTGGTCAGAGATTTTTCATTAGGTTACTTGTGCCTGGGTGTTGAAAGGAGCTAATCAATCACAGTACTATGGAACTTCTTTCTGATTGATTTGTGTTAGTGCATTAAATTAACTCAGTTTCTCCTAGAAAATAGACTAAGTCTATACTGAAAATGAATTTTGCAGTCCACCAGATACCTATGAACACTTCTTTTACTGTAGCTTTTAGTTTCCTTACATTCCAAACCCCCTAAACTTGGTCCTGATTTGAGGTCTAGTTCAGTAACCTCATAATATAAAAAACAAAAATAGGAAGGACATAAATTGTAGCCTTGATTTAGTCTAAATTAATTCTCTAACCTTTTTAGATAACAGCAGGTAATTTTCTTTTCTCATTTTTAAACCTAATCATAATGAAATTCCAGACCAAGTTCAGAGCCTATTCCATCAACATTTACCTACCAAGTCCTAGTATCACTTTAGCACAAAATCAGCACTAGAGTTTGACAAGCAATAAAGTATTGTATCACTGACTTAATTTTTTTTCATGATTTTTTTTTTAAAATAGCAAGTAGAATGGATAAGTATTATTCTTAGAGAAGTTCTTTAACGGAAGTGGTCTGCATCTGAAATATTTTCCACATGAGATACCACAAGATTTTTTACTCAAGTTACTACATATTTTAGGATGATCAAAAGTAATTTTACTGAAAATAAGGTCAAAATTTGCAATTCTAGTATTTATTTAAAAACATATTAAAAAGCACCCAACCCTGGAAGTAAGCAACTTTTTGTTTTGCCATTTTTAAAACTCTACTGAAAGTAATTAACATTAAAATTGGTTTTGATTGGTTTTAACTAAAACTTCATGAACTTGGTTTTGTAAAAATTGGGGAGATTTTGCATATCAGAGGTTTTGGATACTCAGTGTAAGTTGTTGCAAGAAATCTGTCTGACAAAAGTTTTTTGTAGTCTCTACATGTTGTGTACACTGGGATACTGGCAACCATATACAAAATGGCAGATAATGTTTTACAATGCTTTTAAAATCTTAAGAACATTAAGACCTACTTTCTCATAGAAGGCAATTTGACACACCATTCTTCTGAATCGAATATTCCAACAGAAATAAATTGAAAATGTTGCAAATCTTTACCTCTAAGTGTTTGCCTGCAATGAATTTTAAATGTAAAAATTTGTAACAAAAGATCAAACTTCAGTCTTTTATATAGAATCTTATAGCTACTGCTGGAGTCAAGAGCCTTAGCTACATGTATTTTTGATTTAGTACAGTCTGGTAATTTCCAGATTCATATTACTGTGAAGGAAATCTTTAGAGATCTAGTCTCTAAATATCATTCTTCTAGTATATTGCAGGTGTCATTTGTGAAAGAGTCTGAGTTTATGTTTGGCAACAGTGCAAAACCTACACATATTTAATGGCTATGCAGTTTATCTTGAACATACTTCAGTTGAAAATTTCTCTATTTACACTTTCCTACCTACACTGGTGCAGAAAACTAAGGATTTTTATTTCCTATATATAAGGCCATCAGACAGTTTTATCCCTTAAAAAATCATCAGAATAATCAGAAATCTTAACTGGCTATTAGGATTATATTTTCTTTCTTGATTGCTATTATGCTTTTCTTAAAAGGGACTTAAGGAAGGGAGTGAAGACAGTCCATTAAGTTTGTATAAAATGTTGAAAATAATTTCTGAGCACATTTTTCAATCATTGTACATTTTTTTTAAATTTTAAATTCTCCTATCGTGCTGTTTTCAATATGTAAAAAGTCTAGTGATTGCTGAGTGTATTTAAGTGTCCTTCATATGCTTAGCAAAGATGTGTGGGGATTTCAGATAAGGTTCTCGAAGTCATCTGCTAAATTCCTCAACACTGAAGTACTGAACAACACAGAACCAAAACTTAGTTGTGAGTCTCAGCTGTAATATACCATGAGGATTAAGCATGACAAGTTCCAGACTTTGGACAATTTTCTTTTTAGCGCAGATATACAAGACACACAAGTGAGGTTGGATGTTTCTTTAAATGGAGATATACTTCTAATTTTCTCAGAAAACAAAAAAAAATGTTACAGAATTTTGCTTAATGATTCTCACTAGATAAGGCAAAAAGCCACCTTGTCCAGTCTGAAATCCAACATATTACTATCTCATCATAACGACAAATAGTCATATGAAGCTAGGTCTTACCCCACTAACAGTTTTACTGTATTTGCAGTAATGAGGAGAACAATATCTGCTGCAAGAGTATCCTGCTCCAAAAATGGACTCATACTTTTAAGTTGAATGCCATTGTTAGGATGGAAAGAAGGCAAACAGGGAAAAGAATATTCTACAAAAGCAATAAATGTAATACAGTAGTACTGCATAGTTAGCAGTTCCTTACTGAATGAGATGCAGCTGCAAGAATCATTAATCCTCTCTAATCCTTTGCCAATCTTGATGTTACGGAGGCAGTGGGAGTAGAACTAATGGAATCTGAGTAAGGATATTAATTCTTCTTTTGTAATTTCCTGTTTCATTTCTATTCAGGAGACTACTGTTGCATACAAAATAGGAAATGAGACTTCAACAACACATAAAACAAACAAGGATGTTAAAAAGGAGATTAAGTAGCTCGCAAGAATGAAGAACTGTCCAAACCTCAGTAATTTTTTATCTTTATTAGAAATGTTTCAGGTTTACATCATTTCATGGTAAAGAACTTTCTTTCCTTTACATATGTCCCTGTTGTTTCCCAAAATGCCAGAAAACCATTTACAGAATTTTTCCTCCTTTTTATTCTCTCTACTGTTCTTCAGTAAGTATAATGATCTGCATACCAGCTTACATGCCAAATCTTCCTTCTCCATAAACTTATTTATTTATTTATTTATTTATTTTCCAGCTAGTTTTTTGAAATTTATTTATTTTTTTTTCCTCAGAAGAAAAAAATTAAACAGGAGTGAAAAGCCTCTGTTAAAAAATGAATTCCAG
>NW_009734284.1:0-791 GCF_000703405.1 Apaloderma vittatum
CCCAAAAAATCATTTGTAGGCCCCAAAAAGTCATTTCTAGGAACAAAAAAATCCTTTGTTGGCCCAAAAAATCGCTTTATAGGAGTAAAAAGTCATTTCTAGGAACACAAAAATCATTTGTAGGCCCCAAAAAACCACTTTATAGGAGCCAAAAAATCATTCGTAGGCCCAAAAAAATTATTTATGGGACTAAAAAAATCATTTATAAGCAAAAAAAATCATTTGTAGGCCAACAAAAAATAATTTATAGGCGCAAAAAACTCATTTATAGGTGAAAAAAAAATTATTTTTAGGCCCCAAAAAATCATTTCTAGGAACAAAAAAATTATTTATAGGACCAAAAAATTATTTATAGGACTAAAAAACTATTTATAAGCTCAAAAAACATTTATAAGAAAAAAAATTTATAGGACTAAAAAATCATTTATAGGATCGAAAAATCATTTCTACAGAAAAAAATTATTTATAGGCCCCAAGAAATCATTTATAGGAACAAAAAAAACATTTATAGGACTAAAAAATCATTTAGAGGCCCAAAAAATCATTCAGAGGCCCAAAAAAATCATTTATAAGCCCCCAAAAATCATTTATAGGCCCAAAAAAACCATTTACAGGCCAAAATAATCATTTATAGAGCCAAAAATTCATTTGTAGGCCCAAAAAAATCATTTATAGGCCCAAAAAGTCATTTCTATTTTCCCAAGTTCCCCACTTTTCCCTCCATTTTCTCCCCCAAACCTCCCATTTTTCCCCAATTTCTCTCCATTTTCCCCTCAATCCCCCTTTTCCCT
>NW_009734285.1:0-710 GCF_000703405.1 Apaloderma vittatum
TTAAAGCAGTATGTTCTGTTGCTTAGCTAGTTGTTGGACCCTAGATGACTGAAAGGCTGTTTCTTTTGGTTTGTGGATTATTTCTTTAAAAGAAATCTGGTCATAAAAGAATATGAATTGGGAGTACAGTAATGAAGAAGATAACTGTGTGCCTTGATTAGCAGGATGTTTTAATAACTTAATGATGGTGTGCAAAGTTAATAATAACTGTCAATAATTCCTTGGCTTCTGAGTTAAAACAGAAATGCAGGAAGGATTGCATTTGATCTCTACTATGCTAAAGCAGATGTTACAGACTTAAATAAGTGTTGCTGTCCTATCTCCTTATCTGAAAAATCCTTAATTTTGTCTGCATTATATAACCACAGTAATATTACAGGAATCCACATGAAAAATCATTCATAAAAACTTAATCCAAGATACTTTGTTTATGCTTTACCTGAGCCTTAGGTGTTGGAAAAAGGAATATGAAAACTATTGCTCTGTCTAATACACCCCAGGGATGTGCAGGCTGTCATAAATACATTGGACGGTAGACATAGTAACTCAAAAGATAATACTTTTTCAGTTTTCTGTTTGTTACAGGAAATAACTGTGATATTTTAAATTGTCATGTACTTTCTGGCTGTTTTTTACAGTATCTACGGATACTGTGCTTTAGATCAGGATTTATCAGTGCCATAAACTTAGACTGGATATTAGGAAAGAGT
>NW_009734285.1:726-2639 GCF_000703405.1 Apaloderma vittatum
GTGGTGAAGCATTGGAACAGGCTGGCCAGGGACATGGTGGAGTCGCCATCCCAGGTGGTGTTCAAAAAAAACATGTAGATGTGGCACTTCAGGATATAGTTTAGTGGTCATGGTAGTGCTGGGTAGCTTGCTGGACTTGATCATCTTAGAGGTCCTTTCCAACCTTAACAATTCATATACATTAGATTCTTTCCCTTCTTGAATCAAGTTGCCTTTTTTCCTGCAACAACAAACACTGATGGTTTGTGGTTGCATTCTCTATCCATGCCTTCCTGTACTTCCAGAACTAATACCCAGCCTGTGTCCTGTCATGTTCCTTCTGTGGTTGATTATCTTCCTGTATGTTTGGACATTTTGATAGAGGCAAGACAGTTACCGGTGTTCGGAGTGAGATCTCCTGAATAAGTGAGCTGTATTCATATCTGTCACAACATGATCTCAGTCTTCATCCTCCCAAATATCAGGCTTTTGACAGTGCAACCCCTGCACCAAGCAGGCTAATAAAGTGGCAACCATTTTTGTGAATGCTGGGTTTTATGCCAAGTTTGTGAAGCAGAGATGAGGAGCCCTTTCAAGGCTCTGTAGTCTCCTGAATGAGTAATGTTGTTCGTTTTAGCAGGAAGTTAGGTTGGCTCACCTGACTCATGAAGCCTCACCCTACTTTCGAAGGTAGACAATACTGTGCGCACCTTACAGCAGCAATTAAGAAAGAGGACTCTTAAGACTGTTGCAGTGTAACTTTAGTTAGTAGGATGAGAACAGTGCCGAGAAGCATGAGAAGCTACAGCAATGAGGCAAAGCACTCAGATGAGTGCACCTTACGTAGGTTTTGATGGCTAAACCAATCCCTTCTGTTGCTGGTGTTCTGAAACAGGAACTTGAAGGAAAACTCAACTGAAGCAGTTCTTTACCATCCAGAATCTTTCTTAGATTGTGTGAGCAGAAAAATTTAGACGAATAGTAGTCTAACTGAAGTTGTCTAAAACTAAATCTTATTGCAATCAATACAGATGTATCATCTAAAGCTTTACAATGAAGGCATTGGCAAGAAATGTCTTAGAATTTTACAATTGTAACTTGGTGGTTCATATTTTATCAACATACAGTGTTTCACTCAGACCTGCCTTGTTACACTTCAGAGTACAGGTGTGACTGGAAAAGATCTTGATGCAGTTATATGGAATCCAGTAATTAAAACCAGGATAGTTCGTGAATCAGATGAGTAAGTCAGAGGGTGTGTATGTGTAGTTCAGTGGGTAACTACACAAGGAGGAATCGGCTATGATGCTTAGTACTCAAATATTTTAAGCATGTTTGCTACTATTCTATTACTCTCGATTTTTTTATATGCTTGACAAAGTGTAGACAATATAATAGATGAGAAGAAAACTAGTAAAAAAAAGACTGGCATCAAAAACCGGTTACAACAGTACCATGAAGTGGGCAAGGTACAGGTGTTTTGACAGAAGTTTCTGCTGCTTGCCATACTGGGAACTAATTAGTAGTGGTGTTCTCATTTACTAAATCCAAAAATAAACTACTAAAAACTTAGTGATGATTCTTTTAGCCTGCAACAGATGTTACAGATTTTAGATGAAAAGCTTGAAATTGTTTTCTCACTGATTACAAACACCACCATTTTTACTTCTTCCAAGCCAACACTTCTAAATAAAGCATGGGATTAAACAGCATGTAGTGCTTTGCCACCTGGGAGGCCATAAATGTAGCTTCATGCACTACAGCAGAAGTTCATCTGCTGGTCACAGAGAGGCAAGCCCCCGTTCTCGGTGCCAGGGAACACGCGCTGGTTGGCAAGAGGCTGAAGCACCCCCTTGCACTTAGACATCGGCACCGCGCACTTGGAGCGCAGCTGAGTAAGAGCAGGCGAGCACGACACGGAGGGTTAAAAGCCC
>NW_009734286.1:0-11197 GCF_000703405.1 Apaloderma vittatum
GGAACGGTTTGGGCGGGGAAGGACCGTTGCCGGTCAGCTGGGGCAGCCGCCTGCGGCGAGCGGGGGCATCTTCCGCCAGGCCGGGCTGAAGAACCTTCCGAGTGGTAGTTTCAGCGAAGACCGTGGCTTTTTATCCCTGGTCAAGAATTGCACGGACTGGCATTTATACAGCACTGAGATAATGCATAAATATTGTCGGATGCTTGTGCTCATCGGACAGCAAGGAACCTGCCTCCGGGTTACAGAAGTGTGTCGATAAGTTATCTTGAAAGAGAACCATCCTAATAATAGGTTATTTCCACTGATAGGGTTAAGCAGGAACACAAGGCGCGTGGATGAAGAACAGGATGAGCCTGGCTCTGAGTGGCTGGTAGTTATCAAGGGATGACTCATGGTTAAAGAGACCTGCTCTGATTTCTAGTGTTTTCCAGGCAGTGGTAAAGCCCAGAGTGGTTAAGGCTGTATCATGGTATGAACGCCCTTGGGATGAGCTTGCAGATGGCTTCCTGCCCTGTGATTTTGTGGTAGGGCTGAGAACAGTTCAGAGGCAATTGCTGTCAACACCAGGGTTGTGTGTGACTGAGAGATGGCAAGTTCCATGTGATAGTTCTGTGCTGCCAAGGGGATTTAGAGCTGCCTACAACAGGGACGCTTCCCGAGCTGTGGTGCAGCCTGCTCTAGTAGGTTTGTGGTATCTCGGTGAAAGACAATCTAACGGGGTCTCAAGCATCTGTGTCTATTGCCTGTGATCACAACACTCGGCCGTTTTATCTTTTTCTCTTCTCAGCAAAGAATTGAAATACATAAGCTCCGTCAAGGTGACAATCTGATTCTGGGATTCAGCATTGGAGGTGGCATTGACCAGGATCCTACTCAGAATCCTTTCTCTGAAGACAAGACCGACAAGGTCAGATACCCTTTGCTCTGTGAAACAACTCTCTCTGCAACAGGCTGAGCATGTCTGACTCACCCAGCCAGCTCGACTTACTTGCACCTGTATTCTGTCCTCTCACAGTTTACCAAGGTTACTCGTTGCCACGTTATCACTTGCGGGCTAAATTTAAGTTAGCGCTCCACCTTTGCTCTTTTCCAACATTGCACAAACCTGTTTTGAATTAGAATCCCTTAATATAATACAAGTTATTTTTGAACTGTCAGTGGAATGGCCCTTGTGTATTTAGTGCTACCATATTTAGTAAATGAACACTTATTTTTTTTCCCAGGGTATCTATGTGACAAGGGTGACAGAAGGAGGCCCAGCGGAAGTTGCAGGACTTCAGATTGGAGATAAGATCATGCAGGTAAACCCAAAGATAAAGCAAGTACTAACACGGTACCAGGTGCACACTACTGGGAAGTTTCTGCTGGGGGAAATGCTGTCTTCTGGGCACTTTCCAGGACAGTTTGTGGGGCTTATAAATAAAAGAAGCTGTAGCATAAACTTGTCTACTAGACAGTTCCGATGGAACAGTTGTAGAACGTGTGTCCATGCACCTGCCTCACTTTTTTTTCTTTTTTTCCCCCCCCAGGTGAATGGCTGGGATATGACAATGGTCACTCATGACCAAGCTAGGAAGAGGCTGACAAAAAGGAACGAAGAAGTGGTACGGCTGCTGGTGACCAGGCAATCTCTGCAGAAGGCTGTGCAACAATCCATGATGTCCTAATCAGTCACCAGGTTGGGGAAGGGTTGGGGAGGGAAATATATAGACTGGTAACAATCAAGGAAGCAAATACTAGACTGAGCAGGTTGTCTGGAAGGAGTGCATGTTCCTAACTGTGGTAAACACTATATATATTATTTTTTTCCTTTTTCTTCTTCTGGTATAACTGGCAGTAGTAAAACTCTAGTCCCCTCAGCAGAGTGCTTCTCTAAAGTCTTCCCTGCAGGTACATGGTAAGACTTGATTGTAGTCATGGCTTTCAGGAGGACAGGACAAACCCTCATTATCTGAGGAAGCAACTGGAAAAGCCTCAACTTTGACAGGATCCTTTTGTAGCACAAACGCTTCCTATTTTAAGAGGAAATGTGGTTTCTGCCATGGAAGGTCAGAGGGTTTGTGCTTAAGCCTTTAGAAGCAAGCTGTCCTGTCCCCCAATGCTATCAAATTAAAATGCCTGAACCGAGAGCTGTGCACTGCTGCGGGGAGGAGCACTGTACTAACCCCACGGTGTGTGCTAGCGAGACAGAGTATGCTGAAGGGTTTGGGGCATTGCGGTTCACTGCAAGGATTGCCTGTACAAAGCAGCCTCTTCAGATAAGAAACAAACAACCAAGTAACACAGAAGTGTTAGATTAATGCCTGTGAAGTACACTGAAAAGTTCATTCACACTACAGATCAACTTCACTGGCAGAAGGAAACTGTAATTCTCCTTGTTCCTAAGTAATTTGTAATGTCAAATGAATCAAGTTTAAACGAAAGGAACATGGAGCAGGAAAGAAAACACTGTTGCTGGACTTAGCAAGATAGCTGCTCGTAGCTGTAGAGTCTTCGGTTCTTCATTCCACTTTATCAAACTTGAAATAGGAGGGGTGCATTTTGGTATGTCTTCTAGAAGACTTTGCTTAAATCACTGATTTATTGGATGGAAGAAATGAATATGCCAGAAATTTGCAGAAGTGCCTCTTGACCAAATCTAAACTTCTGGTAAGACACCAAGTTGATTAAATCAACATGCCACAGGATTTAAGATTCTTGCTGCAACACTAAGTTAATTTTCTAGTGTCCTAGTGGTCTGTGAACCAGCTAGCTTTACAATTATCCCAGAACTGGAGTTCTTAATCCCCTTCGGTTGATTTATACACACCTATATTTTCCTTAAGCAGTCTTCAGGTAAAGTGTTGTAAACAGACCATGAGGAGGTGGCAGACTAACTTATTCAGTACATTACTGCTGTGCCATGTACGTACATTGTGATTAATGCATCTCAGACTATTCTGTATATGCCAGCAGGTGCCTATTTACCAGTTTTATATCTAGGGAATTACAACAATACCGCATTTGAATTTTGTAACTTAAGAATTCAGTGGTAAATTTTAAGGCTTTCAAGTTGAAGTTATTTTTGTTACTATAAAGATACACTGCTTTTTGTACTGCTGTTTCACTTGATTTTACACACAATAAAACAAAGTTGGATTTCCTGAGGTGTTTGTCCTTATATTTAAGAATGGCACATCACTCAAATGACTCCAGCTCAGATTTCTGATGTGGACTACAGCAGTGCAATGCAGTCCGAGGTCAGTAAGGTCTGATTTCACTGGTGAGTATTTGCAGTGTTAATGAGCTGTCAAACCTCCTCTGGTCTCTAGCAGAGAAGAGGATCTACTTTTTCTTAGGTTGTCACCCAGTAAGACATATTAGCTTTTGAGCATTCAAATATTGTTCAAGTGCAAATGCACGAACTCCGTTCTAGTTCCTGTAAAGGATATAATGCCCACCTTTGAGTAACTCAAGGTCTTGATCTCTACCTAGAACATACCACACATAGTTAGAAATTGCCCAGGAACAAAAACATATATTTAAACTTTAATCAAGGGGCTGTTGACATGATCCACTTAGAAATAATCTCTTTGATAAATTTTTAACATGCACTGTTTAGGATTCAAGGCACATCAGTCTACTGAGCAAAATGAAGTTAGTGCACTGGAAGTGTTCAGATTAACCTGGGTGCCGGTCTTAACAACTTCAAAAGAGCTTTCAGTGAAATAAGAATACAGCTTCTGCTGCTTCTAGGTATATTGTTTTTTTAACAAAGTTCAAGTTCTAATAATATTTGTGTATTTGCTACCAACCTCCTTATTCTTTCGTGAACCATTAGAGCTATTAACAGCCAACCTGAGTGGTGTTCTATGATGATCTGTCTCTGAGGAGTCAGCAGCAGCACTCAGATCCACAGTCTTCAGCCATTACGTTAAGTGGTTGCTTAAACATCAATCTCGGAGTTTTGGAAGCCAGAACTCTGTTCTTTGTGCTTCACTTCCAATCAGAAAGACATCACTCTGGTCTTTCGCTTCCCTGTTGTTAATGGAAAAAACCCCACATACTCCTTGGACAGCTCACACTAAGCTATCTTTGCAGCTTCCACAGGCATGAGTTTTCCATTTGCAGTGGTGGCAAGAGAGCTTGCTGTCCTTTAAGGCATCTGGCAAACTGCACTTGGAAAGGCAACGGCTTGTATTCCGTGTCAGAGAGTAGCAAAGTATAAACAGAGATCAGAATCTGTACTTTGGTAACTGGCAGTAGGCATCTTGAAAGCCGTCAGCCAGGGGAAAATTCAATTTAAAGTTTTTGTCTTCATGAGTCGTTATTCACAAGGTTCATACCCTCGTCTCCTATAAAGGCAGTAGTGCTGGACCATAAAAACAATATCAAAGATTATGGAGAAGACACCCAGGCCAAACTTCGTTGGATCTCCAAAGATTAACTTCCACTGATCTGTAAAATACAGAATTAGAGAGTTAAGTCTAACATCTCAAGTATAGTCTTGCCTCAAGACTAGAGGGTCATGCCATACATATTAGGGCAGTTCATGTTTATTAGCTGGACACACCTTAAGCCTGACTGTGGTGTACATCTTATGCAAAGCTAATTAATGGCTATTCTGAAGAAACCACAGGAACAGTTACTTCATTTTCTTTCTTAAAGAAATATGTACAGACACTTTGTCCTCAGTATAAGAACAGCCACCCACACTGTAGCACAAACATCATTCTCCCAAGAAAATCTACTGGTTTATATCTCCTTTGCAGTAAGATTCTCCCAGCCCACTAGGAAAATCTCCAGCACTTAGTTCCAGCCTTACCATTGTTGTATGACTGCAGAAACATCTGGAGAAGGCTGAAGCTCCCGCCAGTGAAGTCTAGCAATACATTTCCAATACTCCATCCCTCAGTACTCTTCCGTCGGAAATTCATGTATGCCTGAAAGCGTAACAAGAAGTCAGTCAGCAAGTCACGTACAAATATTTCCGAGATCAACGTTTAAGATGCTGGGTTTTGTCACTACAAGACGATAAATAATCGTTGCTGGTTTGGTCTAATCAGAGTTTCAAGAGCATACACCACAGGCTCAGGGTGACAGGAATATAGTACAAAAGCAGAAAAGTTCAGATTTACCTGTGGAAAATATTTTATCAGTGTGACTGCTAACTTAATGTAGGAGAAGCAGAATAAGAACTGCAGCCACGTCATTTCCTCAGCTGCCGCAAGAAACAGTGTCGTGAAGGTGAAGATCCATGCAAGTGCCAGCAGTCCAACAACAACTGGGGACACTTTCTGCCCCGCTCTCTGAAAGAGAAATGCAGACACGCTTAGACTTAGCCAGGTCATACATCCCCAGACACACTGTAAGATACAGAATATGCTCAGGACTATGCAAGGTTACAGTCCAAACCTGTTGTTGCTCATACCACAAGTGAATTTTAAAACTGAGTGCTACAATAACCAGCAGTAAGTTTGCAAGAACTGATGAGCAATATTCAACATCAATCATTTGGAACACTGTTGTCCATGAGCAAGCAGGAAACAATATTGTGCCAATATTATTTACAATGCCTGTTCTCAGGGCCGCACCTGTAACAATCTTCTGAGTTCAGTCTGATGATACCAAGAGTTTCTATATATGAAAAAGGCTGCTAATGCCATTATGGTAAAAGATTTGTGGTTGCCTTCTAATTCTTCACTTTATAAGACTATTGCACTTAGCAGTAGTGACAAGTGGGCTGTTACAGTTTTAGGTTTAGCGTTACCAAGGGAAGCACCCCAAGATATAAATAGTTACCATCCGGAGAAAACTGGCTGTTCAGAGCAGAGGCTTTTACACTGGGAATTAAATAAAGAACCACCCGACTGTAACAATCAATGGGAATTAACTAAAGAAGCACCTGACCATAATAATTAGTCTCAGGTGAAATGGGTGGGAACTATAAAAGGGCCTTTGCAGTGATTAGAAGAGCAGTTGAAAAAGCTGAAAGCTTGAATTGCAGGAATCCCTAAGGGCCTGTCCTAGCTCGAAGACTGCTCCAAGTAGTGAGGAAACAGCAAAGCACATAGTAGTGTTTGTGCTGTGATCACATGCTGGCTAGAGATCTGTTTGGGAACTTTATGAATGTGGCTGTTTGCCTTAGGTATTTTGAGCTCTTAAGGAGTCTATTTCTAAGTTCAGAACATCTGTGAGGCTGAAGTGGCTAAGCTTGCTGGAGCTGTTACTAGGTCAGACAAGATAAAGGCAGCTGAATTGTGAAACTTGACTTCTTGAAAGGCTGATGGAAGTGCAACAAAGAGGATTTTGGAGCCCAAAAGGAGCAGAAGGTAAGTGGTGATGTGTCTGATAGAGGAGGCTGGGCCAGAGCTGCTAGGTTAGCCTGGCATTGGGACTTACCTCATAGATGCAGCATTGAATGATGGTGAGGAGGGTGAGAGCTACTGCATGGAGACTGAAGAAAACATCATTGATAGCCACAGGGTTCACCCCACTGGGATAACTGACTAAGAATTCCTCCTAAATGTAAGAGAAACCAAAATGAGCCAAATGTCATAACTCTCCTCTGTAGACACCCACCCTGGCAAGTATTGAGATAATCATGCTTACTTTAATTAAGGGAATCCAGAAGAGTCCAACATTAAACACACTGTATGCTATAAAACCAGTAAGGTTTAATGCTATAAAGTCAAAGCTTAGTCCAACAACACTAGAGAAGGAAGAAAAAAAAGCATGAAAAATAGGCAGGAACAACTTGACCTTAGAAAGATTTATGGGCAATTTTTGATGTAAGACAAAGCTGCCAGCATTATGATAACATGATGCTGTGAGTTCATCAGGAAGCAAGGTGAAATACCCCTCATATGCCACGCATTGGTACTCACAACAGCTCTCGCTAACAAGCTTGTGAACCCGCTGCTTAACTTCACCCCTCCATGAGCTCAGCTGGTCTGATAAAACCATTCTAGCCTAAATCCATAGAGACAGTAGTGTACCTTTGCCAAAACAAATGCTTTAGTTTTCATATATAATAATGTTTCTACTTAGAGTCGCTTTGTTTAAAGGGAGCTGGCCTAATGCCAACACTACAAGGAGCTGTGTGATAAGCAGCTTACAAGGCAAGTAATCTTTGAAGGTGATCATCACAACTGGCTAGTGAAGCAGAGGGAATGGGGAAGTCTCTTTGGATGCCAAACTTAAATGTTTGTAAGATGCTTCCTCTCACCTACACGCATAAAAGCTCACCAGGGTTGCATTTATTCAAGCTCTCTTTGCCTTGCTCTTTCCCCTAGTCTTTCCACACACATCCATCTTGATTATAGTGAATTAACTGAAGGTAGGAACACGATCTGCAGAAGTGATTAAGTGACTTGCAAACATGTCTTAAGTTCTCCTTACCTTTTCCGTCGCCAGTTCTCAAAGAGTTGAGGATAAAAGGAGATAGACCAGGCAAGGAAATAGATCCAGCCAATCACCTCGTCAGCATATCTCACTATGATGCTATGGATCACTTGAAACTGAATCCTAGGTCTGATGGTTAGTACAAACAGAATTAGTTAATGTCCATTAACGCTTTTTTCAGCAGATTTTGCCTTGTTCTGCTTCGAGAGAGAAAACAGAATTAAGATGTCGACACAAGACACTAAAGATTCAGAGCTGGTTTCACAGAGTTGCTCCTTCTCTTTTGTGACCTTGGTATGTTCAGGGCATCTCCCACTCCTACTCTCAACCTATCCTTTCCGTCTTGTCTCACTCTTTCATTTCCATCCTTTTACCATAGAAATCTTCAAAAAGGTCATCATAGTGGAACCCTATGGCTTCCACTCCCTTAGCACGAGGTCTGTTACACAAGAGCAGAGCTTCACTTTTCATGCTCTGCCAGCAAGGCCTCATGATCACGCCCGTCCTCTTGAGCATTTCAAGTGCTTACCTCTGCATTTGTTTTGAGTCTTAAAAGCAGAAGAAAAATGAGGAAGTAAAACAGGAGTATCCTGTTGCTCAGCAGCATCTGGGTAACAAGAAAGTACAATCCAGTATTCTCCACCTTGCCACCCTCTTTTCCTATTAGGGAGGACCGACAGCTGTGAAAAAAGAGCTCCCCTAACTAGGAAGGGGAACACCTACATCTCATGGTAGTGATGTGGGAGGACAGCTCTATCAGGCTATTAGCACTCCCCAACAAGTTCTGTACAGCAAGAATATTCTCCCACTGGACATTTACAATCACATGCTTCCTGGATCAGAAAAGCTGACACGTAGCTTTGATATTTTTGCAAGGGGTTATCAAAACCAGACTAAGAAGCTATGATAGTCATCTAGTAATGAAATCTAAGATATCAAGGCTATCACTCTGCTTCCATACCCTGTACTTATGTGAATACCCTGGGGATTGCTTAAGAGTCACCACGGCTTCTCAACTACATACCACCTAACTATTTAACTATAAGGAGGGAATAGTTACCCCAAAGTTTAGGAAGCTGCAGGATAGTAAGTGAAACTAAAAACCAGTTTCTCACCCAGTTATGTTGGAATTAATGGTATAAAGATAAACTGTTACTTGTCCGACATCATCTGCTTTCACTTGGAAGTCTGCTTTGGTGTGACCTGCAGGCAATTGTACCTGCAAGGCAAAGTGGAGGGAAGAAAGATGAGAGTCACGGCATACTAGCTGCAGGCTTTTGCATAAGGTCAGAAGTCTGCTGGCACTTACTTCATCAGGCAGTTCAACAATAGTGCTGTGCTTTGATGAGTGTGTAATGTTAAGAGTTATCACCAGTGTCTCATTTAACGGAGCCCTGTGAAGGAAGAAACAAGTTAGACGAGTGCCTGAGTTCATAAAGATTGCTTCAGGGCTAAGGGATGGTATTTGCTAAATCCTCACAGCTGCAGCAAACGATGAACAGTCCAGACACAACAGTACCTGCCTAGGACTCAGGGCACACCAGCACAAACGTATGTTTGCATTGTACTGTTTCTTTAATCTGAACTAGTGACGGACAGCTATGGGGCCACATTTTATCTCCCTCTTCTCCACACAAGTGGCAAAGCAAAGTCATTGCCACCAGAATCTGATCGCTGCACTTGTTAACACTTTGCTGGTAAAGAGGGGCAGAAATGATGGACATGTACTTCATGTGACGAAGGGCAAAAATTATAATAGTGTGATAAGAAAAAACCCACACAATTCACAACAAAAACCACCTCAAATATAAACCCTCCAAGTGACATAGTCTTGTGCAGCTTTCCCAGAGAACTCTGCTGAGCATTTGTCCAGAAGGTTTAATTGCACAGCAATACTTAAAAATGCCAGGTTAAAATGATGGTACTTGTCCATGAAGATTACAGTTCCACATCTTTCTTTGCAAACATAAAAGTTCTAGATGGTTGCTATTTTCCTCTTTATCACAATTCTTACATCTTCATCTGACTGTTCCCTTTACTCAAACTTTGAGGTCCCAAAGGGCAGAGCTGTGTGTGTTTAAACAATCCTTCCTGAGAAGTGACTGACATAGCAAAACCAATGCCCTTATCAAACAACGAGACTAGGGCACATCAGCCCCCACTTGGGAGTAGCTGCATTTCTTTGCTAGAAATGGCAAGCTCAGTTTCCTTGGTAAAAATTTTTTGTGTTCCTTCTAGGAAATGCAAGCTTCTCTTAAGCATCCATTTTTAGAAACACAGGAACTGCAAGTTCCCTTACAGAAGACAGTTCAGTAAGCTAATATAGGGCAGGCAGTATAAAACCTTTTTTTCTGCTCAACTTCACATACAAATGGCATGGGCTATTGTCAGAGGACAACTACACAGGGCTGTTGGTGAGAATGCTGCACTGCTGTGGTCCACACTGGTACTAAGAAGCCAGTCACACCAACGAGATTCACTCTGTATGAACAATTAGCTGAGTCTGCAGTCTTAAGTATACTGCTAAGTCCTACCCCCTTGCTTGTCCCCCATTCCAAAGAGAAAGTAAAGATGCAATCATGATTTTTACCTCAGAGAGATGGTGACATTTGTTGAACTTCCACTTTCTAATGAAACTACTTCAGGGACAGACAGCACAGTGACTCCATCTGGAAGGAAAAACAAACCCGCACAAATCTCAGCTCTTCTGAAGGAGCTATTCATCATAACTATCTGCTTTCTTTTGTGATATAGAGATTTTCTCCACTGATATCTGCAGTGTCAGATTACTAAAATTGTGATAAACTGCAAAGACAGTACAGCTTATTTCAAGGCAGTTAAACAGCTGAAAAGTGGGTAATTGTCACTTGAACATGTTACAAGGAAGTAACTTAAATATTTGAAGTGCAACAAAAGTTCATGCCACAAGATACTTCAAACCCACACTAATTACTTCTTTATATGATCTTAGTAATTTAGGAGTCATAAATGCACAAAATTAAGCTTAAAATTGCTTCTTAGGTCACAAATTCAAACCAGGTGCCTAGATATACAAGGGAGTGTATGTTTAGTATCTTAACACATCAGGACTCACAAGCACCTTACTACTGTGCTCTGAAACACTGTTACTAAGGGGTGAACTTTACAACAACCCAGCTATGTTGTACTACATCATGCTTTAAGAGAGGCCAAGATTCTCAGTGCCAATACAACCAATACCAATTATAAGCGGGTCACGTGTCAACAGTTTTGACATTCGGCATCCAAGTCTGTTGTATTCTCTGGATGTTTAAAGGACACCAGATGAAGAACTAAGAGCTGCATAAAGATAAGACCAGAAAGAGAGAGATACTCTTTTCTCTTGTTGACATCGATATGACACCGTGTTCTTATTTAAGTGACTACACCACAATCTGCTTCTCCAGAGGCTGACTTTGGAGCATGAGGCGAGCGCTCCATCGCCTCAGCCCAGCTCCATCTGCCTGTGGGCACACCGGGTCACAGGTAACGCTGGAAGAAGAGCTGATGGCACAGGTGTCCCCGGAGAGCAGGGACAGGGACACCGTGGAGCCGCCCCCTTCCACCTCTCACGGGTCTGGAGCTGGCCCCCACCTCGGGCAGCTCTGGGGCCCAAGCTGGGACGGCCGAGGACTCACCGCCAGGCCCCAGCAGGGCAAGCGAGAGGTACAGCAGAGCAGGGAGCAGGTCTCGCATCCTCGTGGCGGAGAAGCTGCAGAAGAAGCGGCGAGAAGGCTTTGCTCAGGACCCGCACGTTCTGAGGGGGCACCGGCGCACCCCCTCAGCTGGCAGCTCC
>NW_009734287.1:0-2689 GCF_000703405.1 Apaloderma vittatum
CTTCCAGTCTAGGCCATTCTATGATTCTATCCGATAAAAATTTCTTTCTTATATCAAGATGAAACCTATACTAGTGCAACTTGTGCTTATGACCCCTTGTCCTCTCCATGTGTCTCCTTGTTAATAGTGTGCCTCCATATTTTTTTGTAGCCACCATTTAAGCACTGAAAAGCTGTAATAAGACCCCTGAAGTCTTCTCTAGGGAGAAAGGACCTCTTTCAGCCTCATAGAGGAGGTTCTGCAGCCTTGATCATCTTTATGGCCTTCCTTTGGACTGTCTCCAGTCTGTGTCTTTTCTTGAATTGTGGAGACCAGAAATGGACACAGTGCAGCAGTGCACTGCTGACTCCTGTTCAGCTGGCTGTCCGCAGTAACCCCCAGGTCTCTCCAAGCAAGGCTGTTCCCCAGCCACACACATCCCAGCCTGTACTGGGCTCTTTGGTTATGTCATCCCTGGTGCAGGACCTTGTCTCTCAAACTCTGTCCTGTTCTTGCTAGCTCACTCTTTGGCATGTCCAGGTGTCTCCCCAAGTTGGCTTTCCCTTCTGGCACACCCACCTCAGCACCCAGCGTGGTGTCATCAGCAAACCTGGTGATGAGGTTCTCAGTTTCATTGTCCAAATCATTTATGATGATGTTGACCCTGGGGGGACTCCACTTGTAGCAGGCTGCCAGCCTGAGTAAAAACCACTGATCACCGCCCTGTGAGCCACCTTGCAGACCACCTATCCAATCTCGATCTTGCCAGTTTGTCCAGGAGAAGGCTGTGGTAAGTGTCAAATGCTTTGCTGAAGTCTGGGTAAACAATATCCACTATTCTCCCTATGTTGACAGAAAATGCTATTTTGTAGTAGAAGGCAATGTGTTACTCTGAAATACTTTGCCAGAAAGTAATTTGATATTTTCTATGGTAAAAGGCCTGTAGCAATGGCTAGTTTTGCAGTTCTGTTATAAATTCTTGCCCTTTGTAAATATTTGGAAATGTATGTCTAATTTGAAGCAGATTTCTAGCTTTATTCTTTGTTCTTGATGGGCTTAAGAGATTTTTTTTAATGTGAATACTAGAAATAAGAAATGTTTATGAGCTTCAATACACAAGTAATACTTTGTCTTAAAAACTGATATAAAATTTTAGAGTCCAGTATTTAGTTTGTTGCATCTTGGTTAACAAGATGATAGTGCCTGCATTCAGTACAAGATAAATAGCTTCTTGTTCATGAAATAGTCTCTTCCTGTTTGAAAACAAAAAGCAGAGGAAGTTCTGAAGATGCATGAGCTGGAACATTTGCTAAAAAAGAATATAATTGTTTGTGATGTTAAGTACGTTGTCTAGTAAGTAGTACAGTTGTGATTAACTTTCTTTGTTCTTAGACTTCCTAAGATAGTGCCAGCTTTTCCTTTTAAAAGTTCGGTAGGAAGTATTTGAAGTGGCAAGAACAAATCCAGTGTCATTGGAGCCAAAATGTTCTCACTGAAAATTATGGAAATTGTAGTGCAAATCGTAAATAATTTCTCTGTTACAAAGATGTATTAATGTTTTAAGGAGCGGATCTGGCAAATGCTATTAAAGTAAAGGAAAATTGGAAAAAATACAGAAAGTACCAGAATATCTAGTGAAGTGGTAACAGTGCAAATTTATGAACAGGATTTTTTTTTTTCTTTAGATATCAATTGATAATGAAATGTTATTTTGTGTAGATGGATGCATGTTCCACTTCCTCGACATCTCCCCACCAACTCGATTTCACACGAACTCCGTCTGTTTGTAACGGCTCACCTACCTCCTGGGTTTCCTGCTGCCTCCAGGGTTGCACCACCCAGTGCTACCCAGCCCTTTCTCTTCCGCTGCCTCCCTCCTGTCACCTCATCACTTCCTCAGACAGTAATTTCGGCTCCATAGCTTTGTACAGTCCCCCTTACTCTCTTTCCTGGGCCATAAAATTACTTATTATTTTCTCTGTTCTTTCCCTGTCCTTTTCTGTTTGCATCCAGAATAGAGCTCCCTCCCCCTGCCCGCATGCTGTCTGACTCGTCACTTAAGTGAGCCTTTTAGGTAACTTTTACTCCTCCAAGACTGTTGATTGCACATCACTAAAGAAAACAAATGATTTTATTTTAAGTTGTTTTGCTACCCCCTTGCCCTTTTCCTCGTAACTTCTTGCCAAATCTTTTTTTACCTGTTAGACGTGGTGGAATAGTTCTGGTGTGTGAATAGCTAACTTTGTTGAAAGAACTGTCGGAAAAAAATTGTATGCAAAGCAAATTACTATATTGTTGTCAAAATAGGTCTCAGGTGTACGTTCCTGTAGTGGGTACCCTTGATCTTTGTTGCTAGTGACTAGGACTGTATGGACAGTTGAGAGTGTGGTGCTCATTTACTAGCAAATTTGACATGAGGTGCTGTACAGATGTTTTGCTCACTTGTTGGTTTTTTACAGAGAAATTGTAAGCTGCCAGGAAGAGGGCAAGTTATTTGTTTTGTTTTTATTTTTTCTTCCTTTGAAATCACTTGACTTTGTAAGGTTTTGATCAGATAAGTCTCCTAAACGTAAAGAAGAAATAACTGTAGGGTTTGGTTTTGGGGTTTTTTTTGGTTGTTTTTTTTTGCATGTGCTGTCTTATGAGTTGGCAGTGTACTTTGAATTTTTTAGAAGTCTATCGTGGTTTGACCCTGGCCGACAGCCAGGTA
>NW_009734288.1:0-941 GCF_000703405.1 Apaloderma vittatum
GGGGGGGGAGTGATCAGAAATCCCCCAACTCCCTCCTCGCACAACCACCACGCGTGTGGAGATGGCACTGCCGGCTGAATCGGAGGAAAGCAGAAAAGCAGTGCTGTGCCAAGACTGAGGCAGAGGGGGGACAGGTCCACGTTAATCTCTTTTTAATTAGCACTAGTTTTGGTTCTTTCTCTGCTCTCAGACATATAGAGAGAGATCTCCTTGACAGAGCCTCAGCAGGTCATCCCCTCTCAACAAAGAGAGCTTTTGGGGATGAGGAGGAGTGATTGCCCTGACTCCACTGCTGTTTGCAGGGCTGGATCCACACTCCAATCAGGATAGGAGAGAAAAATCAGTGCTCTGAGAGCCGGGAGCGGCTCGACGCCCTGAGACCCGGGAGCGGCTCGACGCCCTGAGACCCGGGAGCAGCCACGTTTCTCAATTTCTCAGGCAGAACTTGAGCAGCCCATCACACCTCCAGCAGAGGAAGGGCATGGGGGGAGCTTCCAGCCTTGACACGGCTCCTACCTGGCCCCAGCAGGTACTCACAGTGACAGGCTCCTCTGCCTCTCTCATTAGCTTCGGGTTACGAGGTGCTGCCACGTTGCTCTGGAACCCATTGGCCAGTTTGAAGGAGCCCACGGAGCGACGGAGCTTGACACTGGCCATGTCTCAGCACTCGCCTGGAAGGAGCAACAAGGGAGCTTTGAAAACCCAATTCCCCCATTCACGGGAGACCCAAACGATATCCCTCCATCTCCAGGCTGCGGCGTCCTTCAGGAGAGGAGAAAATAAGGCTTCCCCGCCCTGGTTTCATGATTAGACCATAATTAGAGTGGCAGAGTTAAGATTCATAGAAATAAAACCACAGTTAACATTCCCTGAACCAAAACAGCTTTTTCCTGGGGGTGCAGCCCCATCAGGGCCTGCTGGAATTTCTCATCTTCCCCCCC